>NW_022196891.1:20302914-20303489 GCF_008632895.1 Mastomys coucha | reverse complement strand
TGTAGGCTCGATTTTTGGATACAGACTTCTTGCTGTGGTCAAAGCTATTTGACTTGAGTGAGTGACTTCATTCTCATCCCACAGAAATCAGGTTACATTCATTTAAGAAATGGTGTAGGTATTAAGATGGTCTATCCATAAAGTCATTCGCCAACTGTTTCATTGAAAAATGGTTCTGCTTGGAGGGTGGCACAGACATTAGGTGAGGTTAAGAATTTGGTTCATTAGCTGTGATAATTTGGAAAAGCATTCATCTGAGAGAAAGAGTAACTTATAAAGTCCTCTTCTTCAAACTTGATACAAGAGTTACAAATGTCAAGCAAAGCATTCAGTCTCACTTTGTTGTTCTCTTACAAGCCACCTCCCTAGTTAATCATCTATGTTTCTTTTGCGTATATGAATACTTTTGAAATATATAAGCTGTTCTGAAAACCATAGTGTAGTGTAAAAACATGAAATAAACAATACTACTAATAAGAGCAACTAGAAGCAAGATTTCAAGACCCATATGTTGTACACAGCCAGACACTGTCACAAACAAGCTGAAAGTATACTTAGATTGTACAATATTGGAC
>NW_022196891.1:20272697-20301091 GCF_008632895.1 Mastomys coucha | reverse complement strand
CCTGGTTGTGTCAGAACTCCTCAGAGTCAAGCTGTCTCTGTGATCCTGTGATTCTGGGATCCTGGGAATCTGGGCTTGTTAAAACACCTCGGAGTGTGGCTTTCTCTGTGAGTTGTGGGACTGGCTGCAGAGCTTGTGCCCAATGTCTGCTCAGAACTAACCCAGACAGACTGGAAGGAACCAGAGTCACTGGGCTGGTAGAGTTCCTGTGTGCCTGGTCCCGCTGGACCTAGTTACTCCCAGTGTTGGGACAGATGTTGCTTCCTGCTCACCTCTGATCCTGGGTGTGTCAGAGCACCTGGGAGTGAAATTTCCTCTGTGTGTTGTGGGACTGGCTGCAGAGCTTGAGCCCAAGGTCTCTGATCCTGGGTGTGTCAGAGTGCCTGGGAGTGGGGCTTCCTCTGTGTGTTGTGGGACTGGCTGCAGAGCTTGTGCCCAAGGTCTGCTCTGGACCCCAGCCCAGACAGACTGGGGTATATGGGATTTCTTAAGAAAGTACATTTGTCATTTACTAGAATAAATTATAGGCTGCAATCCAACCATGGGAGACTATGAACAGATGAATGGGATGTCCAATAATCCAGTAGTTTCTCAGTCTATAAGGCGTAATATCTCTGCTGATCTTCAATATATGCTAGAATCCTGGAAAAGTAGACTTTAAGGCACATGAAGAATTAGAATTCTTAAGAAGGTGAGAGCCAGCACTCAATAAAGCAAAAACTCCCTTTTTCCATGTCCTTCCATAGGCTTCCAGCTGAAGGGATTACTCAAAGTAGATCTGGCTTAAGGGAGAACTTCCTTTCTCAAATATCCAGATTAGAATCAGATCTTCCTACTTCAAATTAAGTAATAATCATTCACTGTTGTGACCCCAATTTTTGGGTTTCATCCAATTCCAGATAGAGCCAAGTTGACAACCAAAATTAGCCATCATGCGATCATACCCATAATGGCTATTCAAAGATCACTTGAGAAATTTTTTTCTATCTCATTATACAAATAATTAATATCAACATCAATGCTATCAGAACAATCTGACAGATGAAAACGACACATACCAGGAAATTGTTCACTACCAAGATTATGTTTGAGTATTACATAATTTATAGTAGCTGTATTTGTAAAACTGTGGTCCTCAATTCACCCATCTCTTGATTAACTTCTGATAATATTTATACTGTAATGTTAATAATTTACTGATTATGCAGGTCATCTTTGAAATCTCGCTTTGTATTCCAGCAACTATTTTTTGGGATAGTCAAAATTAAAAAAACAAAACAAAACAAAACAAAAGCAAAACCACCACCACCACCACCACTAAACCATTCTGGCTGCACGTATTACAAAATCCAACAGATGTGAAGAATCAACACAGAGCTCCCTTAAATCTATTAATTTATTTCAAAGATTTATTAAGGAAAATAGCTAGAAATCAGCCAGTCCAACATAAACATTTATAGCCCATGGGAAGGGCAGTAGAAGTATCATTTTCACACACACACACACACACACACACACACACACACACACACACACACACACACAAATGCTCCATTCTAAAGGTAGCTAATTTCCAGACTGAGGGTGTGACTAGAGGGGGAATTTTAATGAGGAATGATATAAAGTACATTTAAAGCATAAACAATATGATAGATAAACATCGTTGACATAGATAAAAGGGGGATGCCTTATGAATATAGTGCAGGTGGATTCTATTTTTCCCTCACTTATTTGTGAATAAAGCATATGAATGACTCCCGTGACATATAAATTTCTTTTTAAGAGCCCAGGAATATATGGGTTTACTTTGATATAAAACTATTGTTCTTATTTACTGGCATATGCTAATGAAGGGTCATTGTCTAAGCCAAGAGATAGCACCACTCTAGGTACAATAATATTAAATTTGGTAAACAATACATCAGGCATTCCAATTTTCCTCTTCATACAACTATAGTTTCCACTATCAGAAATTTCTGAAAGTACTTGATTATGTTAAAATCCATATCATATTAAACTGATCAGTTAGATTAGGCCAACCAAAATATTTTCCAATTTATATGACTAAATATTTGTATATTACCTTTTATGTAGCAACTTGTTTTAAAGGAAAAAAACATTAACTAAGAGCTTTCATTCTCTGTCTACAATCCAGCCCCCCCATCTTCTCTGGAATCTCGATCTGCTCTACTTGACATTGATATACATGAAAATAAGACACTTGGTAAAGAAGACAATTAAGTTGACAACATTCATAGCATAAGGTAGATAACGGAGCTGGGTTTTGTAACAGTCACATAGAATTTGGAGATCAGGATTCTCATATTTCATGCTTTTGCATACTTGGTGTTTCTCTTCAGCTTGTGTTTTAAATATGAAAACATATTTGAAAAGGGATGGAGAGGTGATTCAAGAATAAGTACCCTTCTCTCAGAAGATCACAAATATCTTAATTTCAGCTCCAGGGGATCCAATGCACTCTTTATGCCTCAGTGAGTAAATGCACTCACATGTAAGTAACACTCACAGGCACACAATCATAGATATGAATAACATGACTCTTTTTTAAAATTCAAGTTAAACTTTATATGAATAACATATTATATTCTCAGAGGGACATGGTTCAATAGCAAAGGGATAACTCTAGGAAAGTCTAAAAGAGGTTACTAGTTATATAGGCTTCATGATAAAATTAAAGGAAACAAATTTTAAGAGATCAGAAGAGAGGTTTATATCTTCAAATTGTGCAAAATGTTTCTTAGGTGGAAATGAATTACATGAGAAAGTGAATAGTGTTTTATTTGGAGGATAAACAAAGACAGATTTGGGATTTTGTGCTGATTAGTTTTTTTTTGTCAACATGACACAAGCTAGAGTCATCAGGAAAGAAGGCATCTCAATTGAGAAAATGCCTCCATCCTATTGGCCTGTGGGCAAGTCTGAGCTCTAGTGTCCTGATTAATGACTGATATGGAAAAGTCAAGCCCATTGTGGGGGCTACCATCCACAGACAGGTTTTCCAGGGTTGTATAACCAAACAGATGAGCAAACCAGAGAAGGAAACTAATACAGGGCACTCGTACAAGGGTTCTGCTCCAGTTCCTGCCTCCAATTCCCTGCCTTGAACTCCTGCATTGGTTTCCTGAAGGATGAACTGTGTTCAGACATGTAAGCCAAATAAAGCCTATTCTCTCCAAACTGCTTTTGGTAATGGTGTCTCTCACAGCAATAGAAAGCAAACGAAGACAAATTGATTGACTGTTCTCCGATAAGCAAATCTGTGAATTAACTTTATTGCCAAGGTAAAGTTTGCGTTGAGTTTTCACTCAGCTCATCAGGGACTCAAATATTTGAACTAGTATTGGGCCTACATAGCTTCTTTGTGTTGTAACATCAAGTCTGAACTTATCTAATTTGTAGTCAATAGTTGATGTGTTCGAAGCTAACTTTGGAATTTTGGAGAACATGAACATATCATAGGAGAACATTTTACATTTTATCAGTAAATGTAGGACAGTGAAAGTGAGATGTGATTTTTCAACATAGAAACAATGGGTAACAGAAATATTGGGGCTCTTGAAATTAATTCATTCAGTTGTGTGTGTATGAAGTGTGGGTGGATGTTATGTGTGTGTTTTGTGTGTGCACATGCACAGACATTATACACACAACCAAAGGTTAACATGAGTTATCTTCTCCTATTGTTTTTCATGCTACAGCCTTGAGATAGGATCTTTCACTGAAGTTAATGCTTACTAGTTCAGTTAGAACTAGCCAGTGAACCCAGGGATCTTTGTTTCTCTGCCTCTATAATTTTAGGATCACTAGCATTCCAGGATTTTTATTTATATGAGTGCTAACCCATGTCTCAGGGTTTTGCTTTGTATTGAATTTTCTAATGATAAAGCCTCAGGCTGTTCTTTGTTAAGAACAGTGTTCTTTTTCACATATAACTTTATAAAGACAGTGCAGAGCCAGCATCCATGAAATGGTGCATGAGCAAATTACTTTAGCACTGGGCTCTTTCATTCATTGTTTTTGACAAGTTGTTCTAAAATAGCAACATGTCACTTTTTACTCATTGAAGAAGGCAATTACTCTGCAAATTCAAATGGAACATATTGGTGTAATGTGGGCAACATTTCCTTCCCTATCTAATGGTATTAATTAATTAGCTAATTAATATATTCCTCTGTATGGTGTGTGTGTGTGTATGTGTGTGTGTGTGTGTGTGTGTGTGTGTGTGTGTGCTCACAACACAGGCTTGTGAAATGAAGCCTTATTTTACATGGATTTGGTTTGATGGTTCTCAATTCAAGTCTTTATGCTTGGATAGAGAGCCATCTTTTCAGCCCCTTCCTCACTTATAAGTACATGATCTGATCTGGTACATATATTATATCAGGTTAATTGAATTGTTATAATATGTTTTAAGGAATAGATCAGATTTTAGAAGTCTGAAGAAGTGACTCAGCATTTGACATACACTTTTGAGGGCACAGGTTCTGATACCAGCATCTTTATTAGGCAGCTCCCAAACCAGCAGCAGCTCCAGCTCCACCATCTTCTGTCGTCTAAGAGAAACAACATCCCCATTTTCATGCTCCCATAAACACATGCACACACAACTAAAGAAAATGGATCTTTTCTTTTAAAAAAAAAGATAACAGATTGACCAGATTGTATAAGAGTAGAAAGCTGGAGTTATTAGTCATTCCATGATACTGAGATTTTTCATTAAACGGCATCTTATGAAGTAAGGGAGTTCTATAATAAATTCTACATGATTTTATTGAATTATTGATTGAATATGAAAGATAGTTCTGAGAGGTTCCCAGGAACACAGAGCATAAGTCTTTGAAAGCAACTTAACCATTGAGAAATAAGCAAATGTTGACCTATTGTGGGTACCATTTACAAATATTAAATGACTAAATGAAGGACTCAATGGACCAAACATCAGTGACCACCTAGGGAGCATGACTTTAGCTGAGGCTACACCATCAGATATGCCACATCAGATATGTGACTTAGGAGGCTAAGATGGAGATTTGAGAGAAAATCCATATGGCTGGCAAGGTTGGAGACTGATATCATTCTTCTCCAGGATAGTCCTTCTGGTTAGGAAATGACAAAAGCCAAGAATTTTCTTAGCTTTTGAATGGGAGACTTAAACATGGTACAGAAAAGGTAGATATATAGTGAGCATACCCTTTATCCTGGCATCTGGGAAGTAGAGGCAGGATCAAGAGCTTATAGCAGTGGTTTTACACTATCCTGTATATTAGATATTACACTAAGATTTGCTATAACCATAGCACAGTTACAGTTATAAAATAACAAAGCAAATATTTTTCTTGGGGGTCACTACAACACGAGGAGCTGTGTTAAAAGGGTCACAGCATTCACAGCATTAAGAAGGTTGAGAACTAGTAGATTGAGGACAAGTTGGGCTAAACTGTAAGTTTAAGGTTAGCCATAAATGGGCTATGTGAGTTCATACCAAAAAGAAAAAAAATGAAATAAAAGGATCATACCTTCTTAAGATAGAGAAATGGTAAAGGCATTTACTGACATGCTTGATGACCTGAATTGAACCCAGTGTCATATGGTGAAAGAAATGACTCCTGAAAGTATGAATGTGACATCCATACACACACACAGAGAGAGAGAGAGAGAGAGAGAGAGAGAGAGAGAGAAAGAGAGAGAGAGAGAGAGAGAGAGAGAGAGAAGGAGGGAGAGAGAGAGGTAGATAAATGTAAAATTTTTAAACAGTAAGTCATTGACTACATTTTTAAAAAGTTGTGTGTATATGTATGTGTCTGTTCATGGATGTGTGCACTTTTGTGCAGTTGTCCATAGAAGCAAGAGGAGGGTATTTAGTCTCTAACCTGGGATCATAGGTAGTTTCCAGCCTCTCCATATTGACAGTGGAATCCAAATTACTACTACTACTACAGTGTTCTGTAAGAGTAGCAAGCATTCTTCACCACTGTGCCAGCCTTTAAATACAATAAAAAATATAAGCAACACTCCAAATTAAAAGTGATTAAATACAGTTAACCAATGAAACGGACTCCAACCTTATTTAATCAGCATTTATACTCACTTATTTTTGGCTGAGACTCATTTTTCTATCCATTGCCTTTCTTTAGAAGCCCAGTCCATGGGCAGATATTTAATTATATTAGCTGGCATCCTTAGAGTCCCCAAAAGCCTCAACTATGACCAGTCTTTTGTTTAAGCTACTATAGACTTAGCTAAAGTCTGATTGAAAGAAGTGGACATTTCTTGTAGAGAACAAAGCTTGAAAATAAACTTGTCATTTAAAAGACAGAAGCTGAATGGTCCTAGAAAGAAATAATATGTGAACTTCCTACTGGCTGCTTGCTTGTGGGACATCAGGCAAATCTTCTAAGTGGTGGACATCTTGGCTTCTTTACCCATGGTCTTGAAGGACTGGAATGGCAATGCTAAGGGATAATTCTTTCTATTGTCTTTTCCATTATTCTTCAGATTTGACTGATACTTGGCTGATTGTGATTAATTTTGTAACTTTGAAATCACTAAAATTTATGTAAGTGTTTTTGCCTTTTAAAAAAACATTTTCTTTAATTTTTTTTTTTTGTGTATGTGCATGTAGGCTTTGCTTGTGAGTATGGATGCACTCCAGCCATAATGTGAGTCTGAAGGTCAGTGACAACTTTCTGTGTTCTTGCCAGTTGATGAGATCTGGAGTAACACTCAGGTTCTCATGCCTTCATAAAAGTATCTCTATCTCTTTTTATGACTCATAGCATTAACTCAGAATTTATCCCGCAGAACTTTTGCATCACAGTAGACATGGTAAAATGAGCCATTTAATAAAGTACTACTGTAATATTGGTGATGCTACTGGCTGTTACTGAAAAGAGACACTGATGAAGTTGCATATCCTACTATGTGGAAACTACAAAATACTCAATTTGATATAATAATAATAATAATAATAATAATAATAATAATAATAATAATAAACCAAAAACTCAATTGCACTAACACTTGGAAATTCTGGAACCTTTTAAGTCTTGCAACACTCTACTCCTATTTCAAGATACACAGATTCACCAAGCACCATCTTCTCATATAGACAGGGTAGATTTTGTCTGGAGAGATGGGGAGTGCAGAACACTGCCTGCTCTTCCAGGGATCAGACTTAATTTCTCAGCACTGATATTGGACAGATCACTATTATCTGTAATTCCAGCAAGATAGCATCTGATGCCCTCTTCTGGCCTCTGTCAATACTTACCTACATATAGAAGGGAAACATGCATATACATACATCTAAAGAAAAATAAATAAATAGAATTTGATTGGGAGGATAGATTTCTGCTCCCTTCCAATGATACCACGACCTTATTTTTTCCATTTTTCTCTCTCTCTTTTTCTGTCCCACAGTTACAATCTAGAGGTCATTTTTATCCATGTGCTTGACAGTGCCCCTCTTTATCTTTATAAGATGAAGAGTTCTGAAGAGAAAACAAAGGCTTCACATACATTTTCATTATCATCTTCTTTGCTTCCGAATGTTGTCATGCTCTGATGAATGCCTCCTGCACTTTGCAGATGTGCAGTCATTGTTTTCCTGGTATTGCACTGGAAATGTGTGCTCCAACAGTATTATAGATTGCTATTCAGGCCCTCTCCACCATTAAAACCAATAATGTGGGTTTATTTGTTTCTTTCATTTCTGTAATAATGATAGCTTTGTACATTTGGCCACAACTGATTTGCTATGTGTGTATGTGCTTACATTTAGAAGTAGATGTTTTGTTATGAGCTGGGCAGAGAGCATGGCTCAGTGGGCAAACTGCTTGCTCTGTCAGTGTGAGGAACAGAGTTTGAAGCCCAGACCTATATAAATACATATCTGTATTCCTAGTGTATGTCTAGGGAGATGAGAGGCAGAGACAGGAGAAACCCCAGAGGCTCATGGGCCAGCTTGCCTCATGCATGAAGTAGTGAATGATAGGGACTCTGACTCAAAAAAGCTACAAGTCAAAGACCAACACCAGAGTTAGTTCTCTGAGCTCACACATGAGCCAAACCACACATGTACCTGAACTCACGCATATCATGTACACACAAGCCCAATAGAAGAACTTAAAATTAGTGTGTGTTTAAGCACACATAATAAAATCAAATAAATACCTTAAAGTAACCTGTCATTTTCTATATTTTATGAAATCACTAATTTCATTTATCAGATGCTATTTTTCATGCATCAAAAAGGTTATATTCTAATAGACTTTATGTTCTTTAAATGTTCAATATTACTATATTTTCCTTTAAGGAATACAATATCAGGATAACATGAAGCTATCCTTTATACTGGGGTGTCCCACAGTACCATACAAGCTGCACATTCATGCTTTTAAGTATAATTATTTTGTTAATATCATGTATGTATTCTCTTACTTCCAAATGACAATTGTTTTCAATGATATTGTCAAAAGAAGCTTTTTTAATTAAAAGATATTTTTACTTCTAATAATTACTAATTATGCACTTCTGCAAGCACGTACATGTGATTCACCTGATGTGGGATGTTGGAAACCAAATTTGAGTCCTACTCAAGAATAGCAAGTGCTCTTCACTACTGAGCCCTCTCCACAGCCTTGTATTCTTAATATTTTATATAATTTTTTAAAGATTTATTTATTTATTGCCTGTATGTGAGTACAATGTCATTGTCTTCAGACACACCAGAATAGGGCAGCAGATTCCATTACATATGGTTGTGAGCCACCATGTGGTTGCTGGGAATTGAACTCAGGACCTCTGGAAGAGCAGTCAGTGCTCTTAAACACTGAGCCATCTCTCCAGCCCCACTTTATTAAAAATTTAAGATTCACTTACTATATAGCATTTATATACCATGCCTACTATGTACTAGTATAAATGCCAACTTCTATTTTGTATGATTCTGTATGATTCTGGAGACAACCCTTCTAACCTAATTCTCATAGTTATTATACTCAGATCTTCTAACACTATATTTTATGATAACATGCTCATAGCTTTCTACTTGATTTGCATCACAAATGAGTGCTGGTAGCAAATTCTGAACAGGCTCTGAAATATATTAATGGCAAAACCTCCTGCCGGGCCTCTGGCATCAATCACATTAGCTCTAAAAACAGGCAGTGTCTTGGGTGCAGTATTTAGTAAAGTAGCATTTAGAAAACAAGCCTACTCCATGTAAAAAAGAGAAATATATTAATAGCTATAAATGTGAGTTATGGTAGTAATGTAATTCACATGTTGGATTGCAGAAGCAGCATAGATAAAATTAACTAGGAAAAATCAAAGCAGAAGGCTGTGGTATGAACCTGAGTAATTTTCATCTAGCATTCTGTTAGTAACTTGGAGATATATAACCATGAAGCTGTTGTACATGGTTCATGTACAGGCTGAGCTGATCATAGTATTTGCCATTTGAATTAAAAAAGACAGAATACCTATTAATTTCACATGTATTTAGGTCCTATAGTACCATGAATAATCAGATTGTTTTCACACACCCAGATCTCTGCCCTTTCAGGTGAAATAGCTTCACACCTACAATAATTAGATGTTCAATGTAGACTGCTTAAGAGGAAGCCCTCGGAAGGCCCTTCTTATTGAGCAGTGCTGAAGACAAACATTGTAGTAGAAGTAACACTTGAGCTGTGTGTGTGTGTGTGTGTGTGTGTGTGTGTGTATACTTAAATACCAGAAACTATGAATATCTGAGTAACTCCTAACTCTGAAGCTATGGTCTGTTTTGCAGTAAGTTGTTCTTTTAACTACTCTAAAACTTCAGGTATGGACAGTGAGATGGCTTGAGATAGCTTGTGGCCTTGCCTGAAGACCTGAGCTTGATAGATAAGATATGCTACAAGGAGACCCACCTACTCCTGGAAGTTTCCTGGTGACATCTGCAAAATGAACATATGCATAGAATAATAAAAATGATAATGATTATTTATGTAGAATGTCCTGCAAGTTATATATATATATATATACATATATTTTTATATTTAAAAACCTCATTTATGATCATTTGACTAATTTTAATTCTGTGACTAATTGATAGCCCTCTACCAATTCATGCTGAACTGTGGATTTGGTTTTAAGATCACGATCATTTAAATTTCTTTGTTTTAAAAGTCATACAGAATTTCTTAGAATTAATGATTACACATAATGCAAATAACTATTATATTTCTTTTAAGGTTAATTATATATAAAGTCTTTTCTTCTATTTTCTAGAAGAATGTTTTAGTTATCTTATTTATGCTTATATTGCTGGAATAAAACATCATGGCCAAAAACAGCTTGGGGAAGAATGTTTACTTCAGCCTACTCTCTTAAGACACACTCCTTTACTGAAGGAAGTCAGTGCAGGAAGCAGGACTCCAGTGCATAGTCACAGTTGGCACCACCCATGGTGGGATAGGAAGTCCTACATTAGTCACTAATCAAGAAAAGGTCCCTCAGGCTTGCTTACACTCTAATTATCATAAAGTCATTTTCTCAATTGTGAATATATCTCCTCAGATTACTGTATCTTTTGTCAAGAAAAAAAAAAGAGAACTCTTAAAAAATTGTGCTTTCCTCTCAACATACAAACACTGACCAATACACATTTTGACATATATACATGAATATTCCTGTGTGTGTGTGTGTGTGTGTGTGTGTGTGTGTGTGTGTGTGTGTAGGAGGGTTGCACATATATGTGCAAGTGTACATGCTAGGGACCAGGAGAGTCTAACCTGTGCCCTTTTCTAACACTCTCTCCTACACTACCTTGAGAAAAGGTCTCTCATTGAAATAGATCTAGGTAGCCAGCCAACAATTAACAGAGGTCTTCTTGTGTCTGCTCACCATAGAAATTAGGGTAACAGGTATGCATGGCCATTCCCTGTCATTTATGTGTGTACTAGGGATTCAAATGCAGGGCTTCATGCCTGTGGAGCATGTGCTTTTCCCACTGGGCCATTTCTCTAGACCTATATATGTATAGACTTTAGGTCTTGAATTATCTTAATTTTTTTAAGTGCTGCTAATTTATTTTCCTTTTGAGGTAATTAATGAAGTTATATGAAATATGTCAGTTTTCCTAAAGGGCGTTTTCCTATTTGTGGACTTTTAAACTACTACGTTATTTGGAAAATTTGCTTCTTTTATAATTCCATGTAAAAATTATTGTCTACATGCCAGGGTAAATTTGCTATCAATTTGAAAATAATAAGTAGGTTTTTGACTTTTTAAAAATAAAAATAACATGAAAAAATGATACATTTAACAGCTTTGGAGATCATTTAAACAAATGTTCTGAAAGTGATATATTTGAGGCACTGTTCCATCAACTACTAAGAGTATGGGCTGGATTCTCAAACTCAGCATAAGTCTGAGACAAATGATGTAATGACTCTGGATTTCAGTGAACTTAGATTTCAGCTCCCACAGTGCTTGGGACCAACCACATAAGATTTGTGTTGCAGTTTAGCTTTCCTAATCTTTGCTAGGTGTTTTGATCATGGATTTTGAGCCCAGAAGTCTGTTGTGCTGTCTGGGAAAAGAAAGTGGCTTTCCTTCATAAGAACAAGCTGCAGTGAAATTTTTCTCTTCAAGGAAATGTCCGGACTTGCTGGGATTGATCCATGAATGTGTGCGTGTGCATGTGCATGTGTGTGTATGTGTGTGTGTGTGTGTGTGTTTGCAGAGTGGCTGTCAGATGTCAGCCATAGGTGTCGTTCTTCAAAACTACAGTCAATCTTAGTTTTTTCCTATTTAGCCTGGAACTCAGCAATTAGTTTAAGATGTCAGGCCAGAAAGCCTAAGCTATCTTTTTGTTTTCCCCTTCCAAGAGTTAGGTGTGTATCACCAAACTTAGCTGTTTAATATGAGTTCTAGAGACCAAAGTCAGGTATTCATGAATGCAGGGTATATTAGTTACTTTCTGTTGCTGTGATAAAACACCATGAACAATATCAGCTTAAAATAGAATTTGGCTCTAGACAAATAAGAGTTGAACATGGCAGGAAGGTATGGCAGCATGTAGCAGGCAACATGCATCATGCAACATGTAGCAGGCATGATTGCCGGAGCAGGGACCTGACTGTTCAGCTCTTTAACCACAAACACAGCACAGACAAAGCAAGTTGAGCAGGAAGTCAGGCTGCAAACTTTCAAAGCCTGTGTCCAACTGACACACTTTGTCCTGTAAGGCCACACCCCTTTAACCTCAAATAGCACCATCAACTAGGGACCAAGTATTCTATACCTTGGCGTATAGTGGACATTTCTCATTCAAACCAGCACACTGGGTGGCCATTTTACTAAGTGAGCATTCTGTCAGCCCAAGTAATTGTGATTATAACACCACACAGAGTGCACCCAAGATCCTCTCTATGACAGGTATAGAAAGGGAAAGATAAATGGAGGACTGGATTCATTTTGTCTGAACTGCTTCCTGAGGATCTGGTTTCACATTGAGCTTTGATGAGAAGGCAACTATTTTGAACCAGTCTTACTACTTTTTCCTTGCTATCAAACTCCCAATCCAATCTCTTAATTCAACCAAACCCATGATTCCTCTATCTTTCCAAAGCCTATATATACTTATTATGTAATTTGTGTTTTAATTTCTCTAAGAGGAGATGGATCACGGTCATGATTACGAAATTTGTAGTCTCAAAGTTTCCATCCCTGGAACATAACTAAAAAATTATAAGAGGACATGATGGCCGAGTTGTAATCCCAATAGAGTGGTTTGAATGAGACTGGCCCTCATAGGCTCATTGACTGTTTGGTTCCTAATTGGTCGACTTGTATACAAAGATTAGGAAGTGTGCCTTAGTTGGAGGTGTGTCGTGGAGATTATGCTTTGAGGCTTCCAAAGCCAACCGCGGGTTCCGTGTCAGTCTCCTGTCTCTGTGCCTACTGCCTGTGCATCAGGATATAAGTTCTTAGCCACTGTTTCCATGTCATGGCTGCCTGCCTACTGCCATGTCCTTCATCATGATGATCCTGAGTCTCCGAAATGCTGAGCGAGCCCCCAATTAAGCACTGTCTTTTACGAGTTACCTCTGTCATAGGGCCTCTTCACAGCAGTCCATTCCTCTTCTGGCTTCTCTAGGTACCTTCACCCACATGCATATACCCTTATAGACCCAAAGAGAAAATGAATATTAAAAATATAGTGTATATTATACAACACATGTGTGTCTTTTATAACATAAGAGACTTAATTTTTTTGTCAGAGTCAGTTTTAATGATGTCATTGTGGCTACTTTTCACTCTTTTTAATTTGGTAAAAAGAAGAGCATCATTTTGGCTCATGGGGTGTGAGATAGATACCTGTGTAATAGCAGGTGTCCTTGGATAGAATAACTAAGCAAATGAGAGCATCGCATCACTGGTAGTATTTTGTGTATGCTAAGAGGTCTGACATTTAGGCAAAAAGAGTCTTCAGTTTCCTGTTTTAAGCAGTAAAGATGGCTGGGCACATGCTGGCATGAACAAACACAGAGCTATACAAAAACCCACAGTAGTGACCTGAATAAAACATATTCCTATAGGATTGTGTATTTGAATTGAACATTTGTTCATCTCCAATTGGTCGTGCTGTTTGTGGAGGTTATGGAATCTTTAGAAGGTGGGACCTTGCTGAAGGAGGAATGTCCCTGGATCAACTTTGAAGAGTTATGGCCTTACTGCACTTTCTGTTGTCTCTCTCAGCTCCCTGTGTGCAGATGAAACCTAGACTCTTTGCTTCCTTTCCTGTTCCTCCTGCCATGCTTCTCCAACCATTACAGAGACTATCTATGTAAAACAGTAAGGAAAAATAAACCCTTGGGTCCCTGAATGGTTTTGATCGTAATATTTTATCACAGCAACAGAGAACAAACTAGACCACCCACATATAATCTGTACTTATTTTACACACTCTTTAAAGTAATCCATCTCTTATGCTGTAGCTAAGTAACTTCCATGGCTTTGCAGCATCATTCAGTTTCACCTCTGAGAAATTTCAATAATAACCCTCTTTAGTTATAGCTTTTTGTGCTATGGTCACCATATAAGACAAGATTTGATGAGCTTTGCACTCATTGGCTTACCTAGTACTTTTTCAACTAGTCACAATGTATTCAGTGTGTGTCATTCTCACACAAAGCAAAGTTCACAGTCCTGTAGCCTCCCTGTTTTAAGATCATAAATGCATCATATTACTGGCCAGAGAGATGGTTCATGTGTGTAAGGTACCAGCTGTCACATCTGGCAACCTGAGATCTGTCCCAGAACTGATATTTTGGAAGAAGGATCTAAATCCAACAAGTTGTCAACTGATGTCAACACATACATCTTGTCATGCACATACCCACACCTACGCAATAAACAAACAAAGAAAGAAATGTAATATGGATCATAGAAAGAGAAAGTAATCCACAAAGGTATAAATGGATCAAGAAGATTCAAACTTCTAACAAAAAAATTGATGGAAATTAAGTGTGAATAGTGGTTTAGAAGAAATAGCTAGCCTTTGGATGGTTCTCCTGTAGCCACAGAATGATCCCAAGATACAAAGTAAGAAGAATTGAATGAAGTGAGGCTCAGTGGATGCATTCTTCACTACAGGCAGCATACTCTAATGGGACAGGGATGCAACCACAGATAGTAATTCCTCTCAGGGTTAGAGGTGGAATCCAGGATCCCACTGATGTAGTTCCTTCTGAGGACTTCTCTTTGGCATGCAGATGCAAATAAAGTCACCTTATCTTTACATGGAGGAGACAAGGGGATCTTTTTTCAAGTATGTCTACTCATACAGCCATTGATCATAAATGTAAAATCATGTACAATCCTTAACTACCTTTTGGAAGCTCTTCTAAAGATCACACTGTGATGAATGAGTAGGCATAATCTCCTTTGTGAATTTGTGGGCATACCAATCTCCTGTGTGAGTAACTGTGGCACACACATAGACATTCAGTTTAAAGTGACAAACCAAGGTTACACTTAGCATGCAGAAGGGCAGAGGTAGATGAAGGTGTCTCAGAGGGAGAATTATGGACTAAAACATTTAACATTAAAGCAATTGTCAGATATTTTATGACACATAAGGCATAAAATACCAAATGTTGGAATCGGTGTCAAAATTAGAAAAACGTGCGATAATTGTGAGAGCAGAAATGACACTGTAAGTAAGTTCTTAAATCATACTTGAGATAAAGATTGGCAAGTGTTGTCCAAAATGTACTTGATAAGTATTTTATATAAAAAATTACCTCCTCAAAATCTCAATCTTTATATCTCAAGCTTTCTATTGTTTAAAATTGTATTGAATAAATATTTTCCACCCATTTCACTGAATTACCTTTTTAAAAAATATTTTAAAACTTACAGTCATACACACATCTATCATAAGCACACACACATGATGGGAGAGAGAGAGAGAGAGAGAGAGAGAGAGAGAGAGAGAGAGATACACACATACACATACACACATGTACAAAATAATGAAAGAGACAGAGAAAGACAGAGACTGGGAGAGAGGGAGGGAGAGACAGAGCAACAGAAACAGAGACAGACATTAACCAGGACTAGTGACCTGAATTCAATCCTCAGTCACCACATTATAGAAGATAACCAAATACCACAAGTTATTCTGACTGCTATGGTCACACTGTAAAAGATGCCAATACAGTCACCCAATACATACCTAATACCCCTCACATGCACACTAATTAACCATAATTTCCAAAAATAGATTATATATATGTATATATATATACACACATATGTGTGTGTGTGTGTGTGTGTGTGTGTGTGTGTGTGTCCTGGAATCAAGCACCTTCTTCCTTGGCAATGCGATTTTTCTTGAGTTGTCCCATGAATGCTTACTTCTCCATGGTCTGGAAACGACCATGGCCAAACCTGGAGGTGGTTTCAATGAATGTCAGGTCAATATTCTCCAGAGCCTGAAGTTTGTTCTGGACCAATAAGGACTTATGGAGAGTAAGCATTCACTTCTTGGTTACCACCACACAGCCTTTGGGCATCATGAAGTCATTGGTCACCTTACCATAATGGACAAAGCCACCCAGTGGGTTGATGCCCTTGTCAGACAGGTCATAGTCAGTAGATGCATTTACATTCATGGTGAGGTAGCCTTGACTAATCTTGTAAATCTTCTTATTACTCTCTGTTCGGTGATAGTAGCCTTTCTGCCCAGCTCAAACCACAGGGAAGGCTACATGGGCTGTGTGCCAGGCTCCAACACAGGCAACTTTGCACAGACCTCGATGGGTCTTTTGGGGCAATTTCTTTGTATGCCAACCACTGGTCACCTCTGTTTCCTTTGCCTTTTGTCAGGCCAATGATGTCAATTATCTCATCGTGCCCCAATACCTGTTTTACAGGAACCTGCTGCTCTAGCCTCAAGTCCAGCCTAGCAAACTTCTCAGACATAGTCTCCCCATTTAGCTGGATCTCTATCAAGTGTGCCTTGTTCTGGAGCAGAGGAAGGAGATGCATCTGAGTGTGGGCAATTATGCACGTATCCTGACAGTCCTTCATGCTGTTGAAGTCTTTCTCCAGCTGTTTCTTGCTTGTTTAATTCTGCCACGTTTTGTACAGTACTTGGTGAAGGCTTCTTTTTAGATTTGCACTAGTTCTTCTTGAACCACCTTTTACACTCATCACTGATAAGCTCAGCAAACAGAGTCTTGAAGGTCCGGAGACTTTGAGGGGTTTCTATATATCCCACAATGCCTACAAACCATGGGTGGGGTTTCCACAATTGTTAAAGCCTCCTTGACTTCTTTCTTGTTCACCTTAGAACCTAGCCTGTCCACATCTTGGACAATGTGGGGTCAGGCCAGCCTTGTACCCTAGACAGGCTGTGAGGTGAATAGGCTTGGAAAGGTCATACTTAGGGAAACTCTTCACTTTCCTACAATGCTGGCTGCTGCTCTTCCAAGGCAAGAAAACCAAGGAACTCCTTCCATGGGTATTTTGTTCTCCCTTTTAAGGAGGAATGAAGTGTCCACATTTTGGTCCTCCTTCTTCTTGAGTTTCTTGTGATTTGTGGATTGTCCTTTTTGTATTCCAATCTTGTGGGCTAATATGCACTTATTGGAGTGCATACCACTAAGTAGAGGTATGGGCAAGTAGAGGATGGATAAGTAGAGGATGGCCAAGAGTGCATAGCAAGTGTGTTCTTTTGTGATTAGGTTACCTCACTCAGGATGATATTCTCCAGATCCATCCATTTCCCTAAGAATTTCATAAATTCATTGTTTTTAATAGCTGAGTAGTACTCCATTATGTAGATGTACCACATGTTCTGTATACATTCCTCTGTTGAAGGACATCTGGGTTGTTTCCAGTTTCTGGCTATTAAAATAAGGCTGCTGACTATGGAGCAGAGACTGAAGGAAGGACAATCCAGCCTGATATAGCTGTCTCCTGAGAGACTCTGACAGTACCTGACTAATACAGAAGTAGAGGCTCACAGCCGTCCATTGAACTGAGTACAGGGTCCCCAATGAAGGAGCTAGAGAAAAGACCCAAGGAGCTCAAGGGTTTGCAACCCTTTAGGATGAACAACAATATGAACTAACTAGTACCCTCAGAACTCCCAGGGACTAAACCACCAACCAGAGAGTAGACATGGTGGGACTAATTGCTCCAGCAGCGTATGTACAGTAGAGTATGGTCAAGTTGGTCATCAATGGGAGAAGAGGCCCTTGGCCCTGTGAAGGTTCTATTCCCCAGTGTAGGGGAATGCCAGGGACAATAAGCAGGAGAGTGTGTGGTTGTGGGGGTGGGGAGGGTACAGGGGTTTGTTCTTGTTGTTTTTTGGTTTTTGGTTTTTTGGATTTTTTTTTGGAGGGGAAACTGGGAAAGGAGATATCATATGATATGTAAATAAAGAAAATATCTAATAAAAAAAAGAAGCCCAAGGAAGTATTCCTGGGAGCTGAGAATTTCCTGTGAGACATCATGCTGCCACACACTGCTGGCAGAGTGAAAATATTTTTGATAGGACATGAAACAATTCAGGTTTCTCATTGTGCATTGAATGTAATTTTAGCTTTCATAGCCATATATAAAGTTCTAGGATATTTAAAATGTGGGTAGTGATTTTATGTTCTTAAATGATTTGAACAACAATAAAACAAATATAAAAAAAATTCTTTGGACCATAGACAAAACAACAGCATCAGGCCATATGAACCAGTAGGAGCAGAATCCACATCTCCTGAGCATTCAGAATTTATAGGCCAGGGTAGTTGGGAAAAATCTGCAAGGTAGTCACCCTAGCACTGTAGTCTCAGCAGAGGGAGGACTGGCATAGACTGGCTAGGAGTAGGAGGTGAAATGTGAAAAGAAATGAGATTCCGAGATTCCTTTCATCCTGCAGATGAATTTTGACTTTCCTAAATCAAAGGCATTTGGAAAAACCGATTTAGGCAGATGTTATCAAGAATAAAAATATTGCTTTCTGCTTTCTGAAACAATTCTGCTCATTGTAGATACATGAAGTCCGAGAGGAAGAGAGAGTTTTCAAAGGCATCAGAGTAGGTCCTAGTGCAACAGAAAATATAGGCTTCTGTTGTGTGAAGCATGGTGAGAGGAAACTGGACTCCCAGTAGCAAATGTTCCCCTCTACGCAGTGAGATATTAAAAGTTAACTGAGTGTTCCAATCATCAGCATGGGTGAGCAGATAGAAATGGATACCGTTGACAATCTCTGGTTTAAATCCCTTTCTACAAATTCATCTTTGGAGGTTTATTTGTTGAGATCTTGTTAGTTTTTCATCTGAGGACAGGCAAAACGTAGACTGGTTATTTTTCTTCTGAATCTCTCTATCTTTGAATAAAACTTACAGATATAAGTATAAGGAATAACTTAAAGGTTACGATGCTGAATTTCGTGTTCAAGTATAATTCTCTGCTGAAAGAGGCTTGGTTTCAGATAATGGATGGATTCGCACATACATTCATTGAAGTTCAAATATTAGATCTATTCAGTGAACCACTGTGAACATTTAGTGAGCCCCATTTGGACTATTGATAGGACTGACTGACCTGGGATATTGTAAAGAAATGATGTATTAGTTATACACCAGTTGCTGCTTTAAAACATCTTGACCAATGAAAATTGTGGAAGAAATTTATTTGGATTTACAGTTATGTAGGGATAGGAGTTCATTGTTTTATGTGAAGCTTTTTGATTCCATTCTGCTACTATGTGCTTGGCTATATGTGAAGAATTTTAAACTATATTTAGTCCAATTAGTTTATTATGTGTGTATATATATATATATATATATATATATATATAACAATTTCTAATTTATATACAAATGTTGATTTATTCTTATTTTTATCCTTTTTGTTTTGGTTTTTGAAGCAGTCTCACTAGATAGCCCTGCTTGTCTTAGTACTCTCTACATACACTGTGGACTTGATTCAATCTTCCTCCATCTGCCCTCTGAATCATGGCATTATAGGCATGGGCTACTATACCCAGTCTAAAATTTGGGGTTTAATAATATATGAGCTATGTCAGGTTTACAGTATAAGGTATGGTATTTTCCTAGAAGGACATAGTATCATTGCTGCTTAAGCACTTGGCTCTGTGATCGTGAGCACAATTATTACCTGGCTTGATGATGTACACCTATAACATCAGCACAAGGAAACAGAAGTTGAAGGATGAAGACAGTGAGCTTTGATTACATAGTAAAAACATGTTCTAAAACTGCAAGGATAATACCATTTACTGATAATTGGGTATTGTAAAAATTAAGCAGTTGGAGACAAGCACACGTGTGGCCTTACACTTCTCAGAATATGATTGGATGTAGCAGAGGGCCCGATAGCTCCTTAACCAAGAACCCAGAGGAATACAACAGCAGATGACTTGAAAGGTTAAGAATGGAGGTCTCTCTTGGAAAAGTACTGTGATGGTTTATGCATATTTGCCCCAGGAAGTGTCACTGAGGCAAGGTATAGTGTTGTTGGAATAGGTATATCACTGTGGGCATGGGCTCTGATACCCTAGTTCTAGCTGCCTCTAAGTCAGTATTCTGCTAGCAGCCTTCAGATGAAGATGTAGAAGTCTCAGCTCCACCTGCACCATGCCTGCCTGGATGCTGTCATGTTCTCACCGTGATGATAATGGATTGAATTTCTGAACCTCTAAGGCCCAATTAAATGTTGTCCTTATAAGAAAAAAAAGAGAAATTAAGCAATTTAGGCACATGAGAGATTCAAAATGTTGTCTAATTCAAACTCTGTGTATGACTTCATAAAAAATAAACATATTCGACACATGAAGATGGTTAGTATAGAAAAGATACTATTAATGAAACATCTTCGTAAATTATCTCCTCTAGTGCCTAGATCAAACAACAGCCTGAACTGTTTCTCCTGTGTATCTCTTTTGGGTTCATGGAAATCACCCCTTAATTTTGAGCTCAAAGATTCGCAGCACTGAAAACAAAGTATATTTGCTAATTTCTGCACTTTATAGAAATAAATTAAAACTGTGGCCCAGTGTTCCATGCACTTCTGTGTCAAGCCCAGACGATTTCTTCTGGAGTACCCACTGAGTTGGAACATAATCCATATTGACTGTGTTCCTATAGAGTGCCCTAAGTGCTCTCATAAACATTCAACTGTTAATATAGC
This sequence comes from Mastomys coucha, assembly GCF_008632895.1. NCBI lineage: Eukaryota > Metazoa > Chordata > Mammalia > Rodentia > Muridae > Mastomys > Mastomys coucha. The sequence goes on along the minus strand of NW_022196891.1, from coordinate 20,280,358 downwards.
TATAGAGTGGGATCGAAGTGGAATAAACTTAGTGTCAAAGAAGACCTTCACAGTATCATAGATGATTTAAGGAATTGTTAAACATTGATCTTAGTGGGAGCTAGAAACATGGTACAGTGATTAAGAACACAAACCCCTCTTCCAATGTATTTCAGTTTGATTGCCAGCACCTATAATGAGTAGCATTTTTCAATTATAAAATCATCAGATGGGCATTTTTTTGGTAAGACTAGAGTTGTCACATGTAGCTCAATCCTGAAGCAATGATAAGACAATAATGATATCACTTCTCTTGAACATGCATGTGAATGTGGGTGATCACCATAGTACTGTGGTTTATGACTTACCAGGAGCAAACAAACTGCAGTGTCATATCTTTTACTACCAAGGAACATCTGAGCATCAGAAGCAGCTACCAAGATGAGATACCTTGTAGCTTGCTCACTGGTGCAGGGTGTTGCCTTCCCTAAAAATAGGTGATGGCTTTCTCAAATGCCACCTTATTTAAAATTTAGTGTATTTTCTCAGAAGGTTCCTTTCTTCAATGTTTAAGGAAAAAGTTCACAAATGTGATGAGTGGCATGTGCCCTGACTGTCTACCCTACAGGGAATGTCTAGTTCTTAGTCCAGCAAAGTCTATCATTTTGGTAAGAAGATCTGTTAAAACTTAGCTCCTTTTCCAAAACAACAAGTTCAAAAGAATTCTTAATATCTGTTGGTTAAATATGATCAGGACATATCTTGACTGATCTTTCTGAGATATTTTCCTTTGTGGGGGAAAGCAGATTTAGAGGTGAGAAAGGCATATAGTGAGATTAAACTAAAGGGTCAAGTATGTTTTTAATTTAAGAATGGTTTAGTAATGGTTTTAGCACTCCTGTTGGAAGCATTGCTTCTCTCAAGAAATGATATCTTCCCAATTTTTTTTATTAGTGTAACAAAATTCTTAACTATCTACAATAAGATGTTTTAACACGATCTTGGAGTAGAGGCATTCTTTTCTCTTTCCATGTCTCCTTCATTGACTCCACATTTTCATGCACCATTTGGGTAAATGTGGAATGTGTATGTTTGTGTGCATGCGTATGGTACGTGGACATGTGTGAGTGTACACATGCACTTGTCTGTGGATGTTCTCAGAAGTCAAAGAAACATGTTGGAAAGCTTTCTCAATCATTCTCTGACTTACTACCTTGAAGCAGAATATCTCCAAATATATGAAGCTACTATTTTTAGCTACACTCACATTGGCAGTCCTTCACATTCTTCTTTCTTTCCTTCCCACAACTCTGGCTTTACACACATTCATCCATGCTTAACATGCCCTGTGTTTGTGGTGAGGATTTGAGGTAAGGTCCTCTTACTGGTGTACTGGTGCTCATAATTACTGACCTATCTCTTCACTCTATATCTTATCATGTCCTTATCCTGCCTTATAAACATTAGTTACCCCCTTTATGATAGAACACATTAGTTATGTTGGCCCCAAGTGAGATCCATTTCACATTAACATTGATCTGATACCAGCTAAATGCTAAGCCCAGTGGGTCTCAAGATATTTTATTTGACCAATAACAAATGAGAACAGAATGGTAGCTAGCAATATTGTTTAGTAGTAAAATGTAGTGTGTATGATGATTATAATGACAGCGATAATAAATAATGTTTAACTGAAGTAAGCTTCAGATAGCTGCTTTAGAGAGGGGGTGGCTAAGATCAAGATAGTATGTAACAGACAGACCATGTAAATTCTGGGAAAAAATGAGACATGTGGAAATGGATGAGGCACTTCCAGAGACCCAAATTTAGTGCCCAACTCCATGTCACGTGACTCACAACCATCTACCTCCAAGGGACATGGCAGCTTCTTCTTGCCCTTGTGTTCACTGGGCATACATGGTATACATTTATACATGCATGCACATATATATATATATGTATAAAATTAAAAATAAATGTAACTATTAATAAAGAAGAACACCCACCTATTGTGAAGCACACCAATGATTTGTCTGACTGTGATAAATCAAATCCTTGGCTAATGGGAATGTTATGGATTGACCCTTGAGAAACATGCAATATACATTTATATATTTTTGAATAGAAATATTATTCACTATTGCAGGATGAGAAAATGTCTGTTATGAAATCTTATTCAGTCAGTAGAAGCTAAATACTTATTTTTTTTAAATTACTACATATAAGCAAGTTACCTGAGCTGGATAGATGGCTAAATTGACAAAATGGTTTGGTCCTCAAGTATAAGACTATAAATTCAGGTCCCACAAACTACACAACAAAAACCTGGCTATGGTACTACACATCTATAATGATAATTGTATGAGACAGGATGATCTCTGAATCTTCATTCCTCCACCTTCTGGTTCTTCTCTCAAGAGCTCAGGTAGACAGTAATACAGCAGAATATACATGTTCTCCTCTGGCTTCCTCACAACCACCCATGCTGTACATGAACATACACCATGTATATGCAAGTGTACATTAAGTTAAAGTATTTATTGAAAGAGCTCCTCAGTCATGTACAAATTCTTAAGTGTGTATGTGTGTGTGTGCATATATATATATATATGTATGTATATATATGTATATATATATGTGTGTGTATGTGTATATTAACATATATATATATAAAGTATAGTTAAATTGCATTCACAATCTAAAGAGCAGAAATGACTCAGAAGTTTATGTTTAGACCATGCTTTCTCAACTAGTCTTTAGCAACTTCTGTAGCAATAATTGCTTCTGAAGGTTTTCCTTTACAATTTTATTTTTATTTAGTGTCACCCACTTGAGTAAAAATATCATGCATTCAGTAAGATACTTGTTTTAGTTTGCTTTCTCTCCTGTCTAAGTAGATCTCACCAAATAAAAATACTCTATAAGTTGAGTGTTGTCATTTTTGCCTGCTGCAGTCCCAGTACAGAAGACAGTGAGGAAAAAGATGACGAGATCAAGCCTATCCTGATCTATATAGCGAAAGTCTGTCTCAAAAAAATTCTAACAAAAACAAAACAAGAAATAAAACTAACCAAAAAAACAAGCACAAAAATGTTTAATAGTTCAATAATTATTTTTGACTAAATAAATGAATGGATTCATGTTAAATATTTTAAAGCAATTTCATATATAAAAGTGATGAGCTTTTAAGTAATTTAGATTATAATTTAGAGATTAGTTTTGTTGTGTGTGTTTCTCTGTGTGTATGCATGTCTCTCCCCACCTCTCTCTGTGTGCAAACACACATATGGTTATACATATTGGGAATGGATTTCTGATCTTTGAAAAGCATGGAAAATATTGTTATGGACTATCATCAGGCCATAAAGAACAATTTCAGGTAAGATTAATTGTCCTTTATTTTGGTAAGAGTCACATTATTTGGAGGCTGAGGAATAAGCATTAAAATGAGTTCTAACTCAACCTGGTTACATAGCAAGTTCTTGGCTAGACAATGCTACTAAGCAAGGTTGTCTCAAGAAACAAAGGAAGAAAGGAAAGATAGAAAGGAATGAGGGAGGGAGGCAAGCAGTTAGGCAGGGAGGAATAAGTAGCGTATAGTCATAATAATTTTAAATATTAAAATAACAAAATAAGAATTATTTTCTAAACAAATCATCTAGTTTATTTTGGAAGACACTTGTGCAATATCCATTGGGCAATTGCCAAGTGCCTTTGAGAAAAAAAAATATTTATTTTAAGGTTGAAAATCATATTAAAACAATAAGATTATTGATGTTGATCTCTACTGGGGAGAATTGTAAGAGCAAAACATGCCAAGAGACCCAGAGAGAGTGAGAAGTAGGGTTACTTGCTTATAATAGCTGATGTCACCTGCTCATGGTATTGATTGAACTCTACTGTGGGCATGTGCTCTTCTACTGAGCAATCACTTGGCCCTTGAGCATGTCCTATACCCTTGCTTTGATACTGGATATCATTTCAGCAGGTGGTATTAGATAAGGATTAACTCTCTTCATTTTCCTACTAGAGTGCTATAGCTATGTGCTAGTTTCTTTCATATTACTTGATTAAAAAAATACCTAATCACTCAAACTAATAGAAAAGAAAGTGGGGAAGATCCTCGAGCACATAGGCACAGGGGAAAATTTCCCAAACAGAACACAAATACTTTATGCTCTAAGATCAAGAATCAACAAATGGTACTTCATAAAATTGCAAAGCTTCTGTAAGGCAAAAGACACTGTCAATAGGACAAAACGGCAGTCAATAAGTTGGGAAAAGATATTTACCAATCCTATATCTGACAGAGGGCTAATATCCAAGGTATACAAAGAACTTAAGAAGTTAGACTCCAGAGAAACAAATAGACCTATTAAAAAATGGGGTACAGAGCAAAACAAAGAATTCTCAACTGATGAATACCGAATGGCTGAGAAGCACCTAAAGAAATATTCAGCATCAAAGCAACCCTGAGATTCTACCTCACACCAGTCAGAATGGCTAGGATAAAAAACTCAGGTGACAGCAGATGCTGGAGAGGTTGTGGAGAAAGAGGAACACTCCTTCATTGCAGGTGGAACTGCAAGCTGGTACAACCACTCTGGAAATCAGTTTGGCGGTTCCTCTGGAAATTGGACATAGTACTACCAGAGAATCCAGCTATACCACTCCTGGGCATATACCCAGAAGATACTCCAACATGTAACAGGGACACCTGCTCCACTATATTCATAGCAGCCTTATTTATAATAGTCAGAAACTGGAAACAACCCAGATGTCCCTCAACAGAGGAATGGATACAGAAAATGTGGTACATCTACACAATGGAGTACTACTCAGCTATTAAAACAATGTAGTTATGAAATTCATGGGGAAATGGATGGACCTGGAGACTATCATCCTGAGTGAGGTAACTCAATCACAAAAGAACACACATGGTATGCCTTCTCTGATAAGTGGATATTAGCCTAGAAAATCGGAATACACAAAGTACAAACCACAAATCATAAGAAACTCAAGAAGAAAGACCAAAGTGAGGATACTTAGTTCCTTCTTAAAAGGGGGAACAAAATACCCACGGAAGGAGTTGTAGAGGCTAACTATGGAGCAGAGACTGAAGGAAGGGCAATCTAGAGACTGCTCTTCCTGGGAAATCTTCCCAGATTTAGTCATCAAATCTAGACACTCTTGTGGATGCCAACAAATGCTGGATGACAGGAGCCTGATATAGCTGTCTCCTAAGAGGCTCTGACAGTACCTGACTAATACAGAAGTAGAGGCTCACAGCCATCCATTGGACTGAGTACAGGGTCCCCAATGAAGGAGCTAGAGAAAGGACCCAAGGAGCTGAAGGGTTTGCAGCCCCTTAGGAGGAACAACAATATGAACTAACTAGTACCCTTAGAGCTCCTAGAGACTAAAACTCCAACCAAAGAGTACACATGGGCGACTCATGGCTCAAGCAGCATGCATATAGCAGAGGATGGCCAAGCCGGTCATCAATGGGAGGAGAGGACCTTGACCCTGTGAAGGTCCTATGCCCCAATGTAGGGGAATACCAGGGCTAGTAAGCAGGAACGGGTGGGATGATGAGCAGGGAGAACGGGGAGTGAACAAGGGATTGTTTTAGCTTTTGGTTTTTACTTATTTTTTTTCTTATTTTATTTTCTTTTTCTTTTTTTAATTTTTTCTTTTTTTGGAGGGGAACCTGGGAAAGGAGATATTGTAAATAAGAAAACATCTAATAAAAAAATATCTAATCAGTGCCACTTAAGAGAGAAAGAGTTGGTTCTGGCTTATAAGTAGGTTACAGTCTGTCATGGTATGGAAGTTAAGTCAGAAAGATTTTGAAATATCTCTTCCTTTTCTATTTATATTCAAGAGAGAAAAAATGAATACACTTTTACTATCTGCTAATCAGTTATTCTTCTCCATTTTAGTAATCCAAGACTTCCTACTTTAGACATGGTCTTACCCACTCTTAAAATGGATCTTTCTATGACAGTCCAAGTAATCAGAAAATTTGTCATTGGCTTGGCTACAGATTCATCTGTGGTGCTTTCAAGGAAAATGCTCCCAATAGGCTCACAGGCCATGACAGCACTATTCGAACCTGTGACCTTGTTGGAATAGGTGTTTCCTTGTTGGAGGAAGTGTGTCACCAGGGATGGGCTCTGAGGTTTCAGAGCCTCAACCTGGGCCCAGTGGCTCATTCTTCTGTCCTTCTGCCTTAGGATCTAACTGTAGGACTTTCAGCCCTTCTCCAGCAGCTCTCTGCCTGCCCTCTGCCATGCTTCCCACTATGACAATTATAAACAAATCTCTGAAGGGTTAGGGAGTCCCAAATGCAATGTCTTCCTTTATAAGAGTTGCCATGGTTGTAGTGGTTCTTCACAGCAGTAGAAACTCAAAGACACCATTTCCTAAGAGATCATAGGTTCTATTTGTTTGACAATTAACAGTAATCATTACAAGCTTCTTCTGCCAGATATATGAGCCATATATTTAGCTGAGTCATATATTAGTTCATTCAGTGCATTGGGCATTAGACTCGGATTTCTAATGAGACAGTAAAGGATTAGAGCATGATAATAAGAATAGTCACATGTCATAAAAGACTTCAAAGTGTTCATATCTACTCTCTCTCTCTCTCTCTCTCTGTGTGTGTGTGTGTGTTTGTGTGTGTGTGTGTATGTGTGTGTGTTTGGTTTCAGTTATGCTGAACAAGATTTAATTGGATTCAAAGGACACATAAGTAGCCCAGAATTAAAAATGTGAAAATAAAGTATATTCATTTTCTACCACAAATTCAAGTAAGAAAGATATTCCTCAAGGGAACTAATGGGATATGCTTACTATACTGGATTTGGACATGAAATATTCAGAAATGGACAGTGTAATCTTAAGTCTTTTAGTTGCATGAATCTGGTTGGCAACTGTCAACAGGGATTCCTTTATCAGCAGCCTCCTTTCCTTTCTTTTGAAGGCTACTGTCCTGATATGCTCTTGGAATCATCTATCTCTTCCAGCTTGTTTAAGTACATGGCCTATTAATAGCCTCACCTTCCTTCCTCTGGATCTAGTTTGGGTTTTGCCATTTCCAAACAGCAGAACCCAACTCTGGTATACTACACCAAGCATGGCAATGCTATCTCCTACCTAAATCTTAAATTGAAATGTGGAAATGACCCAAGTAGGGCTGGACATGCTGTACCAGTTGAGAAAACTTCTTGTTCTTACAAAAGACTGAAGTTCAGTGCTTAGGACCTATGTTAACCAGTTCACAACACCCTATTATTCTAGTTCCAGGAGAGATGATGGGCTCTGGCCTCTCCAGGAACCTGCATGAATATGGTCCACATAAACACAGGCAAACATAACTGAAAACAAACATACAAGTAACATTATATAAACTGAACAGATTCTATTTAGGAATTTATTTGTGTATACATGCATCTATGAATATACACACATGCATGCAAACACAATTCATTCAAAAAGGACAATGAAATTGAAAGAGATTGGGAAGGGATATATGGGAGATTTTAGAGTGAGGAAAGGGAAGGAAGAAATATTGTAATTATATTAATATCAAAAGTAAGATTAAAAAGGAAAGAAATAGTCTCTTTTGGAAGGAAGACACTTTTTTACTTACAACTAAGCTCTCTAACAAACTAACA
>NW_022196891.1:20222591-20270187 GCF_008632895.1 Mastomys coucha | reverse complement strand
ATATATATATATATATATATGAAAATGACATAAGACATTGACAGTTTACAACATTCATTTGTAAAGTACATGTTCTGTTCTTTAAGAAATTTATTATGAAGAAGGTTCTTTTAAAATACAACAAAAACAAAATTTCAATTACTATATTAACTCAACATACTCATGCTGCCAAGTTTTACATGTAAAATAAAATTACTTCTCTTTGAAAGAATCTGCCACTTACCTTCCAACTTCTGTATGCAATACATTGCCTGCAGGGTTATTAAAAATTACATGAATACTATTCCATTTGGAAGAATTACTTAATTAAAGAAATAGCTCATTTGAAATTGCCAAAAATTAGGAAAGGTGATTGGTTGCCTAGATCCTAGCACCATGAGAATGATGTTTTTTGAATAATACACCTTTCTTAGCCAACAAAATACTTGTTTTGCAAATTAGTTAATTTTAATGCATTTTTTAATTTATAAAAGAAAATATAGCATTATATACACAACAGTAATAAAAACTAACAGGCAATACAGAGTACATACTCATGGTTTTAGGTAGCTAAACATTGATAAGGTTTTCAATGAAGTAGGAACTCTACAAGAAAGTAAATATCTATGTATTTACAGGAGAAACGTACAGTCATTGCATCTCTGAAGGTTTGTTGATAGTTGAGACCAACTGACAATACAACTGAACTTTTTTTTCTTTTTGTTTTTGTATTCTATCTTCCATATTATTCAAATAAAATTGCAAATCATTTGAAAATTGTCATGCCATTGAGAATTCTATTACAACTGACCTTTAAAAAGTTGAATGGTGGCATTTCACATGAATGGCATCTCTCTCTCTCTCTCTCTCTCTCTCTCTCTCTCTCTCTCTCTCTCTCTCTCTCTCTGTGTGTGTGTGTGTGTGTGTGTGTGTGTGTGTGTGTGTGCATTTGTGTGGGAGTCCATACATGCTATGGAACAAGTGTGAAGGACAGTGCATACTATATGGGAGACTGATTTCTTCTCCCATCGTAAGAGCTGCAGCGACTGAACTGAGGTTGTCTAGGTTGGCTGAGGATACCTTCATGCTGTTCCAGCTTTTTTATTTAACTCAGTCTGTTACCCTCAGTCCATGGTGTGGTGCTGCCCATATCTAGGATGGGTCTTTCCTTTCTGATTAAGCAACTCTAGAAAACTACTAAAGATATGCACATATGTTTATCTCCTAGGGGAGTCCAAGACTCCAGGACTCCCAGACTCCCAGTGCTGTAAACTTTATAAGTGATAAACACCATCGCCCTATCATCAACTTGAGTTTCTTTCCACCTTGACATAAGGTGATGTTGAATGAACTTGGATCATTAGGAGTAAGATTATTCTTATAACTATCTTCTTATGGGCTTGGATGTTCAAGAACATGTTTCATAGTAATGGAGTTCTCTTAAGACTTCTACCAGTTCCTTCTTGTTTATTCTTTCCAAGTTCATGAACCTTCTTTGATATACCATGTAGAAGCTTTCTCTGTTATGGTCAAGTATTACTATCTATCTTTCTCTATAAATAAAGAAATAGATTCCAAATAATGATTAGTATAAATTCAAATAACATTCATCAGTATTATGAAAGATAAGGTTTATGCTTCAAATGATTCAGGTGTGCTTGTTATGGAGACAAAGTTCTCATCATAACTATAATAATGACCACAGAGCAAAAATGTATATAATCTTTGCCTTGGGATAATGTCTTAGGGAGGCCTCTCAAAGAATAGGTTGGAAGTGGTAGATAGAGCACCTGGTCATATGTAAAACTGTCCACATATGTGCTGCCACATCACAGAGACTGACAAAAAAAACCCAGCAAAATTCATAATATTAAAGCACAAAAGAAACCATATGTAATTTTCAGAATAATCTGTCATTATAAAAGCTTTTAACAAAATTGAGATTAAAAAGAACATTATAAACCAGTGTATCTAATGCCTTGCACACTGGTGAAGACAGAATATGCTTCCATTATAATCTGGACTGACCAAGAATGCACTTACATCTTCTATTTAAACTCTTACTGGAGGATCTAGTCAGTCCATCAGAAAACGGGAAAATAATAATCAGCATGCAAATTGTAATGGAAATGGAAAATTATTATAATTCCTAGTTGAAAAGATTCTGTTTGCAAAAAATATGAAAGAATGCCCAGTGAAACTGCTCGATATTTGAAATAAATATGCCACTGTCACAGTCACAAAATCAGCTTAAAAATGAATCTCACTTTGCATTTCAGTAGAAAATGACCTGAAAATTAAGTTATGAAAAATAGTAAATTGTTTATGAATAAGATTAGCAGAAGATGAACAAAATTCAGGGTCAAAAATACAGTATATTGTTGTGACAAATCAGAAACTGTCTACAAAAAATGGAAAACTATCCCATAGTCATTAATTTTAACACTCTGTGTTGTTAAAATGTCAGTTCTATTAAATATGACCCATGGGGTTTCTGCAATTTCAATCAAATTTAGATAAAGATCCAAAGGCATAGAGTAGCCAACATAATTTTTAAATAGAAATATAGAAAACTTACCTTACCTCATATAAAATATTAGTACAAAGTTATAGTCGCCAAAGTTTATATCACCAAGATATTTTGAAACTAGACATATGAACCAGCAAAATGGAATTGTAAGTATAGAATAATTTGAGTTTTCAAAATTAAGCTAGTAGTACAAGAAGGTAAAAGTATTTCATTAAACATTTTATAAGACAATCACTTATGGGACCACTTGCAAAAATGCAGGTTTGGACTATCTTTCAATATATTTTAAAGGAATGCTGAAAGAGTGATAAATCGGTGTCCCTAGTGAAGAGCACAACAATTGGTTATCCAATACAAATGGTCAGCCCTGAAAACAAACACATATACACACCCACACACGTGTGTGAGTATGTGTGTGTGTGTGTGTGTGTGTGTGTGTGTGTAAAACATGATATGGACTGAGCAGCTTATATTTTTTATTAGAAATATTTAATAAGTTTGTACTTATCTATGTTATAGTAATTATTGATAAAACAGTAGTGAGTTCGACCAAGAGCAAAGAGAGGTATATGGGAAAGTTTAGAGGGAACAAGAGAAAAGGGGAAATTATTTAAATATATTATAATCTCAATAATTTAAAAATGAACTGTTAACTTAGTCAGTGTCATATTGCTGTGAGGCGGCACCATAACCAAGGCAACTCTTGGGACACACTTCCCCTAACAATGCCCTATCTACTCCAAGTAGGTCTTACCTCCTAATCCTTCCCCATAGTATCACTCTTTGGTGACTATGCATTTGAATATATTGCTGCCGTTCTTATTCAAACTACCAACCACACTGCCATCCCTGACCACCATAGACTTGTAACCACTGAAAGGTGTTTAGTTCAATTTCTGAAGATTGCATAATCCTTTAATCTATTTTTGTTTAAAAGTCCAAAGTTCAAAGTTTTTTCCCTCTGATACTCATGACTATATTTTAACTGTAACCTGCTGTAAATCAATATGAAAAAGCAGACCACATACTTCCATCATACAATGGCACAGAATACACCTTACCATTTCAAATAAGAAGAAAGGGAACATAGCGAGGAAATGCAAGTCCAAAACCTAGCAAGGCAAACTGCTTATTCTCCATCTTCATGTCAGATGGCACAGTGCTCTTCAAACCTCTGACTCCTTTGGTCTTTGTTCACTCCAATACACTTCTCTCTCTTAGGTTTGTCACACACTGTGTACATCACCTTGGCCAGTATCTCACAACCCTGGCATCTCCAACACAATCCAGGCTGTACCTTTACAACTTCAAGCAATGACCCATCTGGGCCTCCATGCAGGGGCATGCCTAGCACATGCCTAGACACAATGGGTTTCCTTAGTCACAGAAGGAGACTCCTCAACCCACTTCTCAGATCCTGGACTCTAAAGCCAGAGCTAAGTGGCCAAAGCTGCCAAATCATGCTGCTTGGTGGAGTAGAACCATAGTCTTCTCTTTCAATTTTATTTGCATCAGCTTGCTTTTATTAATGCTGTCCCTCACTGGTTGAGGTTTCCTGTCATTTTATTTAGAAGTTGGCATCGTATCTGTGTGGGGTCTTCCCCTGAGATTACCACTTCCATTACTCTTGATGCTTTTTTTTTTTTTTCATTAAATGGTATGTTTTTTGTCTTTGTCCAGTTCGTTCCTTTTCATTGTACACCTGCTTCAAAGTGATTAACATAACCACATGACACAGTCAATACTAGTCTGCCTTGAAATCTCTCTGCCAATGCTATTAATCCAAAACTCAAACTCAACCCTCAGATTTTTAGTATGAGGGTAAAAAGCATCACCTTGTTCTTTGCCAACATATCACAAGAATGGTCTCTAGCCACTTCCCAATATTCTTCCCCTCTGAAAACCCGTGATTTTTACCGTCATACTCGAGATCACTCCCAATAGCACTGGGGTCATGGTTCTACTACCATGTTACATTAAGTCCTGCTTAAAGCATTAAACTTTTCTACTCCACAGTACAAAAATGCTATGTACTGGCTTCCTATTTGACTGCTGAGGCTCATGCTAAACTAGATTTTCTATACATCTCAGGAACTGCAATGTCAACACTGGGTTAGGCTTACCCATGTTAGTTCACTAAGGCAATCCCCTACTGATATGCTCATAGGCCAAGCTGATGTAGGCAATTCTTCAAACACGGATTTCTTCTCCCTTGACTCCCTCTTTCAAGTTCACAGAGCAAACCAAGATAATCTTCTTTGCCCAAGCACATGGGGTCAAGTGACGATGGACTCAACTTGGGAAAACAAGATGAAAATAAATCTTTCTATTCTTGAGTTATTTATGTCAGAGGCTCAGATAGATTGTTCTCACTTAGTGCATAAGTCAAATGGACCAATTTTCCAAATAGCTATTACAGTGTAATAGTATGTAATGTTCAGTTATAGAAAAATATCTTCATGTTACAGTTTTTAGTTTTCATTGAAGCATTATTTACATAACCAAAAGAGTCTGCATAATCCCAAATTCCATCATTTGATGAATATATATGTATGTAAATAGATATTATATATGTGTGCTTCATATGTGTTTGTATATACATATATATTTATGTATGTCTATTTATTACATATATCAATAGAATAAAAAATTAATGATGTAGTTTATATAATATAGATACCTCCAAATATTTTTGCTGAATAAAAGAACTAATATTCCTTTCATTCAAAATATCTGATGAAAGGACAAATCAATTCCATGATTGTTCAAATTGTGACAAAAACAAATCAGTTCTGGAACTGAGGAGATGGTTCACTTGCTAAGATGCCTACTGTGCAATCATGAAAATCTGAGTTCTGATACCCAATAACCACTTCAGAAGGTTGGCATGGTGACTCATGCCTTTAATGCCAGTGCTTGGGAGGAACAATTACAAAGATCCCTGGGTCACTCTGACCAGCAAGCCCACCTAAATCAATGAGCTCCAGGTTCACTGAGAGACCTTATCTCAAAACTAGGATTGGGTGGTTGGGAAAGACACCCAGTTTTCAGCTTGCATATTCAGACATGCATACAGAGAGAGAAGGGGGGAGGGAAGAAAGGAGAGGAAGAGGGAGAAGGAGAAAGAGATGAAGAGAGATAGCCCCATGAAATTTTAATGAAGAAAGCACTTTAGAAATAATCTTTTCTTCTGTCTGATTTAAATCTACAGACAATGTCTCATATATGTATATATATATATGTATATATATATATATAATGTTTACTTTAGACCCTGCTGCTAAAACTTCTCTTTGGATAGAATAGAAGAAACATGTAGAAAGCTGTAATTAGTGGGGGAAAACTTTCAACTCTTTTTTTTAGTATTTAAAAATATAACACAATTATCTATTAGTGTGTGTGTGTGTGTGTGTATGTGTGTGTGTGTGAGTGAGTGACATACATGCTCCATGGTACAATGTCATGTGGCTAGAGCTCAGGGGCTCCCTTTCAGAGCTGGATTTCTCTCCCTCCATCATTGTGTTCCTTGGGATTGAACTCAAGACATCAGGATTGGCCTTAGGGCTTGAGGCATCTCACTTGCCCTGTCTTTCTATTTTTAATATTTAACAAAGAAGTAAAGTGAAAAGGAAAGCATTGTTGGAGACGAACTGGTTTTCAAATGTGAAATTGCCCAAAATACTGATTGATTCTCAGGACATCTCTGTATGTAAATAACTAAAGTCTTCAATGGTCCCTTAAATTTTATGTTGTGAGTATAATTAGCATAGTGGCAATTCTAGAAAAAAAAATTAAGGAAATTTGAAGAAATCATATAAATAATTAGAAAAACAAAATACATTTTAATGAAAAAGATGAATTCCACTATGAATGTATTAATTACACAATACAGTCAAGTTGTGTGGATATTACACACACATGTATGCTCATTGAATATATAGCAAGAATATCATGTTAAAAGGAAACATAAAAATATATACACCATATATTTACTTTTCTATTGATGTGATAAAATACCCTGGCAATGTAACTTAAGGGATAAAGGGATGCTTAGGCTCACAGGGCAAGAGCTCTACAGTTCACTTTGATGGGGAAGATATGGCAGCAGGCAGGAATGCATTTGACAGGCACAGATGCTGGCTGGTCACACTGCATCCATACTTCCTCATTCAGGGAGCAAAGAAGGATGCCTTTACTAAGTTCTCTTTCTCCATTTACACTGTCCAGCATCCCAGCCAGAGCTCTGCCTATAATTAAGATGGGACTTCTCATACCACATATCAGTATCACAATAACCTGCCATGGGCATGCCCAGAGGCTCATATCCCAGCTGATTGTAGATTCTGTTGAGCTGATAATTAACAGTAACTTACTTGCCCTCATACAGTAGTAATATAATATCCTCGGCTTCTATTTTTCTGGGCTCTCCTCCAACCACAGGGATTATTAGCCTAATGAAAACAGCCTTTTCCTTTTGCCTATATTTTAGCAGGAAAAGTAGAATCAGTGTAGCAAAAGGCTTCCTGTGTAATGGAGGCTCACAAATTGACCAGTACCCTGAGAAAAGCTACCAACACTTGGCTTTTGCTTTAGACTGCTGAAAACTCAATTAGTCGTTTTGGTGGACATGGGACTTTCAGTTTTCTATATTTATGATAAGTGTTTATTTTTAAGTGTGACTTAATTGACTTCAATGAAATATTTTTGTTTATTTTTAAATTTGTCATTTTAAATCAACTACTGCTAGTCCCACACTATATCTATTCTATATCCTACTATAATATACTCTACTATACTATTTATATTCATTATCATAAATATTTTTGACTTAGCATCATGACTATAATTGATACTTGTGTAAGAGGATGTGTATGCATGTGTATATGGAAGCACACAGATGAATATCTATATCTATCTATATCTATCTATCTATCTATCTATCTATCTATCTATCTATCTATCCATCTATCTATCTATCTATTTCTATACAGAATTAGCATTGTGAAACATAATACTTAATTTTATTCTTTGGACATGGTCTCTAGTGCTTCCTATAAGTGCCTGATGTTCTAAGTTGAAAGAAAACAATGTTAGGACAGGCAGGTCATGAATTCCTCACTAACTATAACATTTGTGGGGAGGGGAGAAAAGAAGAGCATATTTGGCCAAGTGTAGTGGTAAACACTTGTAATTGAGGTCTTACCATGTGGAGGTGGGAGGGCAGGAGTCCAGGTCATCTTTAGATACAGGGCAATATCAAGGCCACTCCTTTGTGATAGGAGATCTGATCCCACAAGTCAAAACAGGCACAAAAGAAAAGGTGACCACATGCAATTTTAAATATGATACTTATTTCCAAGTAAAATGTGTCTAACTGCCACTAATTGAATAGCTTCCATCTCTTTTGATTTCAGAGACTTAATTTTAGTCCAATGAGTAGAGCTTAAGAACGAGTTGGAAGGGACCACCAAATCAAACTGTCATCCAGTAGAATTATCCTCACAGCGTTCCTCAAGAGACACACAGCTTGCTCATAGAATTATGCTAGATGCTGGATCTAGAGAGAGTAGAATAAGAAATTTGTCCTCAAGGATCAAATCTGCATTTAATTTCTTTCTTTCTCTGCAGCAATAGCAATAAAGTAGTAATTTCCCTTTTAAGAATTAGTAACCATCATATTCACTTGAATATTGAGTGGCGATGGGACTTCAATTTTTAGCTTTATAGTCATTTCTTAGTGACTGATAGTATGGATTTCAGAGGCCCATTAACTCTACTTGGTGTCCACATAAGTAATCATGTTCTCCATTGTATGAATGGATTACATTTTTCATAACGACCTGCAAATATAAAACGTTCCTTTCTCTTCCCATTAGTTATTCTCTCTGGGAACATGAGTGCAGAAGACATAATGAAGTTCCAGGAGGTTTATCTATTCGAACTCAAGTAATATCTCCCAAGGTGACATTCCCAAGTTAAGAGAAGCAGTGGGTCTTGGATTGGTGTTTTACAATACTTATTTAGATGGCTATTCAGACAGAGAATGCCTTGTAGGGACACAGAAACATTTAACAAGCCCAATGATGTGCTGGGCACATGGCTCTGTAGGTAAAGCACTGGCTGCACAGTACAAAGATTGGAATTTGGACCTCAGCACATACATAAAGCACCATGTATACACCACCTATATTCTCAGAGGCCAGGCCAACTGGCTAACGACACTGTCTCAATTTATCTGAGTCTGTTTATAAGGTGAAGTCAGTTTAAACCTCCATATGCATGAACATGCATCCACAGATGCTTCCACACATGTGAACATGAATCAATACACTATACAGACATACAGATAGAAAAAAACCAAAAAAACAAAAACAAACAAACAAAAAAAACAAACAGAAAAACCAAACACACTAAACTTTTATTTTCTTCATTACAATTTACAAACATATTCTGGTCTGTGAATTTCTTCAATTTTCTAGTCTATAGGTCACTTGCCTATATAATTCTATAGGAACCTTGTTGTTATCATGGGGACTAGATGATTGTTCTATGAACATATTCTTTCTGCCTGATTCTCAGTCTTTCTCATATATTTTGGGAAACGGAGAAGAAGAGTTTATGTAGGGTCAGTTGTTCTGGCCAAGTCTGAGCTATTTTTGCATTCTGTTGCTGTGATAAAAACAACAAAACAAAACAAAAACACATACCAAAAGCAACTTGTTGAGGAAAGGGTTTATTTTAGCTTACACTTCAACATCACAGTCCATCACTGAAGGAAGCCAAAGAGGGAGCCTAAAGAAAGAATTGCTATGTCTTGTTCAGCTTGCTTGTTTTCTTATATAGCAGAGGAAAGCTGCCCAGAGGTGGCACTTTTCATAGGGGGTGGTCTTTCCCCACATCAAATATTAATCAAGAAAATGCTCACAGAGCAATCTGATTGAAGCAATTTCTCAGTTGAGGTTCCTTTTTCCAGGTGACTTTAGTTAGTAGAGTTGACAAAAGCTAACCAGCCCATGCAGGCTGAGTCCTGTGTTGAGCAAAGTTGACGTATATGGTGAGGAATTTGTAGCTGACTCACATATACCAAAGCCAGTTTGTAGATGTGATTATTACACAGGACCAGGAATCTCTTTCATAATGAGCTGGAGGTGTGAATTACAGACACAAATTCAGAATTTTGGAGGATTGGTTGTGCTGTGTGGTCTGCAGATATATTGTGAAAAAGGCAAATTAAATGCAATTTAACTGATTATTATTGATCCTCTCCTCTGTGGCATCCACATTAAGAGACAAAATTCTGAATAAAGAATGTATTACTTTTCTAATGTCTAGTCTCCAATGTCCAATGTATTCTTGAAAGTAGCAAGATGCTAGTTTTTTTTTTTTTCAATATCCTGTAAACCTTAAAACCTAACAAAGATCTTGGGGTAGCAGAGAGGTTATACATCATTTTCTTTGAGATGGTTCTTACATGCGGCTATAGATTTGTTAAGTACTCTTACTTTGATTACATTTGAATCCTAATGTTGGGCAAAAGTTTGGAAGTCTGAATTGCATAAAAGAATGAATTTTGATCATCTAATGAAAAGAAAAAAAAACAATCAATAGTACCATATTGTACATTTAACATTTGATTAAATTAGGTCTTCAAATATTCTTACTACACACACAACAAAAATAATAAGAGTGTGAGCTGATATTTACTTCCTAGGTTATGATAACAACCAAACTAGACATGGATCCTAAAATATCATATTACATGTGGTAAATTATAGTTTTATTTGGCAAATGGTATCAATGAAGGTGAAAGTACATCGATAAAATAGTGACTTATATTTATCATTGATGATAGTCAGTGGTGGATCTTATTACATTTAAAGTGAAAGTGTAAAAGTAGTATTACAAAATATTTACCTAATTTTTGATTTATAGATTATTTCCTCCCTTAATGCAATTTCCTAAATATAGAGTCAAGTTTCTTTCTCTTCCTCACCCCCTCTCTTTCCCTTGCCCTCCCTTATTTTCCCTGGCTCCTTCCTCTTCCTTTTCCCTTCCCTCTGTCTGTCTCTCTCAGTGTGTCTATTTCTGTCTCTTTCTCTGTCTTTATCTCTCTCTGTCTCTGTCTCTCTCTGTCTGTGTGTGTGTGTGTGTGTTTGTATGTGTGCACTGAATCTATGTTCAGGTCTGCATTCTTAGTTGGTAAGCCCTTTACCCATGGATCTCATCTTATTCTCATCTATCTACCTTATTCTCCTTATTTTTCTTATCTGTCTTTGAACCACATTAGCCAAATATATGATTTTATTAAGAAAAGACAACTTAATAGAAGATTGAATACTAGAAGTCTTCTGTGATATGAAATGTGTAATTTTTGATGAAAATTTACACAATCTTTTCATATTTAGTAATTGGATTCAGAAGCACAATTGTTTTTTTGGCTTTAGTTTATTTTTTATGTGTATCCTTGTGTGAATGTATGCCACATGTCCCCAGTGCCCAACCTTAAAAAGGCATCAGATCCCTTGTAGCTAGAGGCACAGGTGTCAATGAGCCACTGAAAGTGGGTGCTAGAAATCAAAATTGGATCCTCCAGAAGAGCATCAAGTGTTTTAACTGCTGTGGCATTACTTTAACCTTCCAAAATAATTAAAAACGCATTCATCATCCCCTGGAGGATAATGGACCCAGCTTTCCATATGTCATCCAGTGTCCTTTTGCTCTGTTTGTGTCCTTTCATAAGTTCTTTCCAGGACTAATTTATCTGAGTATTCTGTAGCCAGCCTGCCACCTAACATATCCTTGGAAAATGATCAATAGCTACACCTGTTTAGTGTGATTCAGTCTGATGGGATTTTCATGCCTCAAAGTTTGGAAGTCTAGGGTTAAGATCAATGCACGTGTGGCTGGAGAGATGCTCCAGTCGTAAGGACATTTTCTGCTTTGGCAGGCATCTGAGTTTAATTCTCAGGGCTCACAGGGTGGCTCACAATTCCTTGCAACTCTACTTCAGGGTACCCAATGCCCTCTTCTGGCTTCTGTGTGCTGCTGTACACATATAGTACACATGAGCACACAAAATCACACACTTAAACACATGAAAATAAATATTTTATTACAAAAGAACAATGCACCCCAGAGAGAAAAAGAAATTAGTGGTCCCTGAGGGTTCTTTTTATTTAGAAATGACAGCAACTATATGTAAAGAATCATGGAACAGTGAGCAGTCCTTTTATTTATACATATGTACATACATAGACACACACTTCATATATAAACATTTATCCATACACACTGCTTATACTTCCTCTCCAACATATATAGAAGATATAAGTTATTCTTTGCATTAATTAATTTTTCCATACCCTGATTATTGGGAGAATTCTTTACTTTGGTCCTTTTCCTTCTGATCTGGTGTGATAAACTATAAACACTGAAAATCCAGGTATGTTCTCAGATGTTCCTGTCTGTCTGCATTGTGTGTCTCTTGATAAACTATAAAATGAATCAGCGAAGGAGTTTCTAAACTGACTCCAGAGGGGAGTCTCCTTTTTGCCTTATTGGTAGTTATCTCTACTATCATACCTCAGTTCAGAGAGGCTACTGAAGCCTCCCAGAATTACATCTTCAATTTTCGTTAAGTCCAATTCTTCAACTTCTGGACTCCATTAGATATCCAACTGTACTCAAGGTTCCCCTGAAAAAGAGTCAGATTCGACCTTGTACCTACTGTTGTGAATAGGGGGAGGTAGAACCAGAGCTGGGTCAGTAGTAATGTTCATCCAACCAGAGAACTAAAATAATTTGAGTTGTTAAGATGGCTCAGTTAAAAGGGTACTTGTAGCACAAGAATGAAGGAATTGTTCTATCATCAGAGAACTCATAATGAAGAAAAGAGGTCCAAGATTAGTGATATTTATTTGTCATCCCAGGGATAGGGAGATGGAGATAGGGGAAATCCTGAGACTTTCTAGGCACCCAGCCTAGATTATTTGTCAAGGTTCAGGCCAGTGATAGACTTTGCTTCAAAAGACAAAATGTGTACCACTGGAGTAATGGCACATGAAGTTGTTTTCTGGCCTCTGCACAGATGCAAATACACATGCATGCACAAATGCAGACATGCACACACACACACACACACACACACACACACACACACACACACACAAACAGCTGATTATTCCATCAGACATTTTACTCATTATTTAACATAACACATTATTTATAAAATACATTCTCTCGTTTTATCTTGAAAATGTGTGATATTACCCAACTGAAAAGCCAGGTTTCCAATGAGGATTACCTGACTCTAGAGAACTACACTAAAAATAAATGCCAGTGAGGAACCAGCATCTGCCCTCCTCCCTCTAGCCATTCATTCTTTGACCCCCACCCCCACTTCCTTGAGAATCTTAAAACAATGCGAGAAAACTGATGTACCTTTCCCAGCATGCATGTAGAAACATTAGAGGGATCGACAGAGAGGATTCCATTTATTATAAGATTGGAAAAATCCAGGTAAGAAGTCCTGGAAGCTCAACATGTAGGTCTACAAAAAACTGCTAGAGTCCTGAACAACTATAATTGGTTTCAGACAGGTCATTACCAGTCGATAAAATTTGGACTTCATCAGTATAAAGGGCATCATCTATAGCTACAGCTATTGGCCCTCGTTGACATTACATATCGTTGAATGATCCAGTCTAGGTAACCTTTTGTATTTTTTTTTTTTTTTACTTTTTATTGATTCTTTACAGTTTTACATCATGCCGTTCAGTCCCACTCATCACCTCATTCTCCCTTATTCACCCTTTGCCCTTGCAAAATAAAACACACACAACAACAACAACAGCAACAAAAGACGACTCAACACATAGAAAGCATCTTATTGTGGAAGCTGTTGTATGTCACAGTGTGTCTCTCTCTCCACTCATTTTCACTTGCAAATGTTCATTGCAATGCATCATTAGTTTGGCTTCTGTGGCACTATCAATATTGGTTCCACATCAATACTCCTCCCTGTTATCTTGATGTTGTCCTGTGTCATAGGGATTCTGCACTTTTGGTCCACCCAGGCTCACCTTTTCAGGTATCCCAACTTTCCCAGATGTATAGGTTTTGGGTTAGGCTAATCAGATCACTGGATCCTGGGTCTGGATGGTGGCTGAGCTTGTCAGCTCTCTCTTATCCATTACACTAGGCTGAGCTCTCCAGCACTGCTCCAGCCTGGTTACCCAATGCTACTACCATTGTCAGGAAGTAGAGTCACCTCTTCTGTTTTCATGCCCTAGGAGTGGCTCACCGCACCCATGTCTCGAGTCAGCTCCACTGTGCTTGTCCAGTTCAGGGCCCACTTTGCTAAGTTCTCAAACCAATGTGGGGCTAGACTAGCCCTCGCACACTCCCATCCTTGAGTCTGGCTCACCTGTGCCTTTGGCATCAAGAACAGCTCAGGTGAGGTGCAGGACACAGTGTCTTTAATGGTACAGCCAATGAGGGGGGCAGGGTTTGCTCCCCAGTTCACATGACCCCAGGGCCAGCCCTGTAGGCTACTAGTAACAGTGAGAGACAGAGTGTAAGAGCATCACCCTCATACCCACGTCACCTCATATCAGATGAGATGTGGGGCACTCTGGGCCTAGGGCCAGTTCATCTCTGCCCCCTCCACCAGGGCCAGCTCTATTGTGTTGTCTTGATGAAGAGCTTCAGTCTATGAGGGGCAGGGCCATCTCACCTACTCTCACAATCTCAGGGCTAGTTCTCCAGACTGCAGTTAGTGGGGAGGGGAAGGAGGGCATCACCCCACATCCATGACACCTCAGAGAAGAGAGGTGGTGGAACCAGCTTTCTCCGTGTTTCCACCCTCTGGGCTGGCTCCCTTGTGCCCCCTCCACCAAGACCAGCATCACTACTGGGCGGCCACATGAGGTGAAGTGCCTGCTCTCCCAAGTGATGCAGCAGCAGAGGAACAGGGCTAACTTTCAAGCACTCATTACCCTCGGACGAGATCTCCCGAGTGCTGCAGGTAGTAGGACATCATACATCATCCCTGTCCTCAGGCCACCTCAAGGCCTATCTGTACACAGTTTTCTTGGCTCCAGAGATGGTGGAATGTAGGTAGAGGACAGCACCTCTACACCCACTGTACCCTAAGGCAGACAAGTAGCAGGTCAGCTCTTCCACATTCATGGTCTTGGGGCAGGCTCAATCATACCCCGACTTGAATTTGGGATTATCATCTCTCTATTTCCCACGTCAAATCAAACCCAGACACTATTGCTGATGCCGAAATGTGCTTGCTGACAGGAGCCTGTCACAGCTGTCTCCTGAGAGGCTCTGCCAGTTTCTGACCAATACAGATAGGGATGCTACCATGGGACTGAGCACAGGGGCAAAGATGGAAGGAACTGAAGGAGGCTTATCTGGCATCAGTGGAAGGGGAGGGCCTTGGTCATGTAAAGGCTTGATGCCCCAGTGTAGAGGAGTGCTACGGTGGTGACACAGGAGTGGGTAGGTGGGTGGCCTGAGGGAACACCCTCATAGAAGTAGGTTGGGTGGGATGGGATATGGAGATTGCAGAGGGGAAACCAGGAAATGGGATAACATTTGAAATATAAACAAATAAAATATACAATTTAAAAAAGAACATAAAAATACTACCTTTAATAATTAATAATTTGTTGTTGAGATGGTTTATTAGTGAGAGATACTTGCGAAATCCTGATTATATGAATTCAGTTCTTGGATGCCACAGTAGAAG
Source organism: Mastomys coucha (assembly GCF_008632895.1). NCBI lineage: Eukaryota > Metazoa > Chordata > Mammalia > Rodentia > Muridae > Mastomys > Mastomys coucha. Next base: position 20,254,918 of record NW_022196891.1, on the reverse strand, counting down.
AAGATAACAACTACCAAATATTGTCCTTTGACCTCCACACACAGGTCATAATGTGCACAAGCATATACACACACAAAGAAAGACAATATAGCACACAGACACAGATCACACACACACACATACACACACACACACATATTAAATTGAAAAATAATAAACATTAAAATTAAAAGTATATAATTATCTTACTATATATATGAATTTTGATGTAATAATATATATCCAAACATGTTAGAAAAGAAATATCTACCCTCTTGCATTCTGAAGGGGAAAAGTTATCAAAATAAATTATAGCTGGGTGGTGGTGGTGCACGCCTTTAATCCCAGCACTTGGGAGGCAGAGGCAGGTGGATTTCTGAGTTCGAGGCCAGCCGGGTCTCCAGAGTGAGTTCAAGGACAGCCAGGGCTATACAGAGAAACCTTGTCTCGAAAAACCAATAAATAAATAAATAAATAAATAAATAAATAAATCAGTAGACTACCTGCCATTTGATGGTAGTTCATGAGTTTTGAAGTTTCCATTAGAAAAACACTATGGTTTCCAAAGTAAAATAATTTTCATGATAATTTATCATATGAACACTTAAAAGAGCATTCTATCAAAAGTTAATGTGCATAATTTATCTGCTTTCCCCCCTTTCCAGTGCTTTGGTGACTGCAAAAGGACAATTAAGACAAGTCAGTATGTTGTTAGAGTTGTGTTCCAGTTTTACTTCATATGTGTGTCTTACTTTTGTGTTACTGTGACAAAACAAATAGAATAAGTGACAGACTAACTTTAGCTCACAGTCCAAGGCATATTCTGTTATGATGGGGAAATCAAGGCAGCTAGATCCTGAAGCAGCTGGCCATGTATGTCCACAGTCAGAAGAGAGTAATAAACCTATATCATTGCTCAGATCCCTTTCCCTGTTTATACATCCCAGCATACCATCCCAGGGATGGTACCCTCACAGACATTCTCAGAAGATAAGTAAGCCTTAAAGGTATGCCTGAAGGGTTGTTTACGATATGATTCCAGATTTAGTCAGGTTAAAAATTAACAATGTTAACATAATTTGAAGAAATAAGTATGTTCAAGGAACTAGTATAAAAATGGAATATAAAGGTAGAGTTTTATAAAAATTTAAGGAAATTCTGAAAATAAAGTATTCAAATTAAAAATGTCCCAGGGCCAGTGATATAGCTCTGAGAGAGTATAGGTGATTGAGGCCAGCCTGACAGCCTAGCTTCTATTTCTTTGACCCACATCATAAAAGAAGAAAACCAACCCACTTGTATGAGCAGTTCCTAAACTATATAGGTCCCTTCTGTAAGTGCATGACTACATATATACACATACAAGAACATAAAAATATCAAATACCTATATCTATATTTTAGTACATTATATATGTATGGGGATATACATATATATGTATTTATGTGTGTTTGTGTGTGTGTATGTATGGAGATATGTTTATATATATACTATATGTTAAGACAAACTTAAACTCTGTCTTAGAAAGCCAAAGTGATGACATTATACTAGGTATAGAGGTAAACATAATGCCATGTACCTTACTCAGTGATGAGTGATAATGGATGAAACTAAGGAATAAAATGATACGAGAATACTTGCTACTTGTCATTCCCTACAGTATGATTTTAGCCTCTGGTCAATTTTAAAGGCCAGTTATTTAGATGGTATTGGCTCCTTACCATTACAACTAAAACCTATTTTACTTTAATTTTATCTCTGTTTAAAGAATCAATACCTTTTCAGAAGTTCTACAATTGCACATTGAAATTACTTTTGAAGAAAAGATTACCTTTCCTGGCTTCTATTTAAAAGACTGGTTTCTTTAGAATGTGAAACTGCTTAAGGTCTGTGCTCCTGGGTGCATTTTAAATTCACTGAAGCGAGGTTTTAAAAAACATGTCTCGGGGTGAGTGACTCTAACTGAATAGAATCTTTTTATCTTTATATATCTTGGACTTCAATATTTCCAAAATATAAATTTGTAATTAGATCAAACAACCCTCTCTGTGTGTGTGTCTGTGAACCTGTGTGTGTGTGTGTGTGTGTGTGTGTGTGTGTATGTGTGTGTATATGTGTGTGTGTAATAAGGTATGGCTGTAGGAATTAGAGAACAGTTTTGTTTGCTGGTCCTCACCTTTTACCTTTGAGACAGCGTCTCTTTGTTGTCCAGCACCATTCACTCTAGGCTACACAGTTGCCAATATTCCAGGAATTCTCCTGTCTCTGCCACCCATATTGCCATAGGAATGCTTTCATGGCATACATGTTGTAAGGGTGCATGGATTTACATGAATTCTGAGGCTCTGACTTGGCTCCTAATGCATATGGTAAATGTTTTATTCACTGATCCATTTCCCCAACTCAATCACAAAGTTTATCTACAAAAGTATACCAGTCTAATTGAAGACTTTGGAACTTAGGCATCTATTTAAACTTAAAAGATCACCCTTTGCTTTTCTCTTAGGTGTTATGAGTTTCAGTTGCTTGCAATTTGAAAGATTAAAGAATGCATTTCAGAGCATGCCTGTGTGTAGAAGGACTGCCAAGAACAGGGGCCAACCCAGCCTTTCAGTTCAGGGAAGCTCATTCATCATTCTGTCTCTATTCTGTCCGTGTCCAGTTTCATCATGGACCAGGGCTTCATGGCAGTGAGAGAATCCTGGGCATCCAAACACAGCACATGAACAAGTAGAAAGTGAAGTGTTGGAAAGCATAAATAGAATTCATACCCTGGGCACATTTGAGAGGTTTTGGATCTATTATCTGTAACTGCAATTCAGAGTAGGAGAAGAAAGCTATTGAGATGAGACATGGTTTGAATGGCTTTCTGACTTAAAATGGGCCAGTCTCTCTGTCACATTCCATCATGGTATACAGGAGCATTTTATATTCTTCTATCCCATCATCAATGCCACAATTGCCAGATTTTTTTTCCCTGTAATGTGTGGTCTTTACAAACTATCTCATCTTTTCCCAAAACAGTCTTTCTTGGAATTGTGCTTTAATATATGGTATGTTTCTCTACCCGCTACCATTATAGAGTACCTGACAAAAGAAACTTAAAGAAGGAAGGAAAGGTTTATTTCGACACACTGTTCAAGGGTACATTTAATCATGGCAGGAAAGGTATGATGTCAGAAACATGAGATAGATGTTTACTATTTGTTTTGTAGTCAGGAATCAGAGAGGGGGTAAAGGGAATTAAATGCTGGTCCTTGGCTAGATTTCTAAATCATTGAATGCTGATGACCACATTCATGCTATAGTTTCCTACCTAAATTAACTCAATATACACAATCTCTCATTTGCATGAACACTTTAACCTAGATAACAGGAAACAGACATACCCAGAATATTCTCTGCTAGATGAATCTAGATCCTGTGAAGTTCACAGTCAATATTAACCATCAGAAATGGTCATTGCAAATATACCTATAAATGGTTAAGGGTTAAAACACAAGAAGTGACTTAATGTAACATATATTTTTTATATTTTTCTGGCATATTTCATATCTGAAAATATTTTAGTATCAAAAGACTTTTAATTTATTTTCAAAACTAAGCTTTATTCCTTTATCAAGTCCAAGCATCAACATAAATGAAAACAATATATAAATGAAGGGAAGATTATAATGTCGAGTGATGCATAAGTAGTAAATGTGAACTGTTAATGAGTTTTTGTTGAACAATACAGTGGCGACACTATGCAAGATCAAAGGCCATTGGCTTTCAGTGTTGTGGGCAACACTGATGTAGGATATAGTGAAACAATGTGACTCTACAAAATATTCAATAATATTTGTTTACTTATCTACTTACATATTTTGGTTTGATGCATATGTATATGCATGGGCTCATGTGTGACATGGTGCATAGGTAAAGGTTAGCTCTTATCACTCATAAGAAGCCCTCAGGGGGCTGGAGAGATGGCTCAGCAGTTAAGAGGGCCAATTGCTCTTCCAAAGGTCATGAGTTCAAATGCCAGCAAACACATGGTGGCTCACAACCATCCCTGATGAGATCTGATGCCCTCTTCTGGGGTATCTGAAGACAGCTACAGTGTACTTACATATAATAAATAAATAAATCTTAAAAAAAATTTCCAAAATGTAATTTAAAAAAGAAAAAAAGAAGCGCTCAGGATCTGGGCTGCTAGACAGGCCATGGATCTTACGTCTGGCAAAAACTAAGTCAGATGTGGTGGTGAGGCTCACCTCTGATCCCAGCAGTCTGGAGATGGAGGCAGGAAGATCAAAAGTTCAAGGTCATTATTGTCTACATAGTAAATTTGAGCTCCAGTCTCAGAAGAATAAAAAACAATGAAGAAGCAGGAAGAAATTGAGTAGGGAATACCTAATTTTACCTCTTGCTTACAAAATGAGCCCAAATCTCTAGTGTCTCTTCTGTACCTTGATTCTAAGGAGCTTATCATCTTCGTTAGACCATGAAACCAGTTTCACTTTCTTGAAATGAGCCACTGAGTTTTGAGGGAGGTCTTGATAATTTTCCTGTTATTGATCAGTCTTCTTGGAAACATGCCCCATCTTAGAGGCTAACGCTGTTTCCTCTTCTGTGTCCTGCACAGCGGGATATTTCTCTTTGCTTGCCCACACTGGACTCCCTACTTTATGCACTACACATCTATGTTATTTGACTATGTGGCATCCTTTGTCTAACATATATTATTTGTAATTCATAAAGTAGTAATGGTTTAAGTGTTTACTAATAGGTTTTCTTTTGTCAAAAAGTATGCTCTACAAATTTGGAAACAAAAGTTGTGAAATAAAACTCACCTCAACAATCACAATTGATAGATGATAAAATGACTTTTATAGACAGAAAAAATAACATCAGGAGCTCTAACATTTTCCAGCTTAAAACACTGAAATAGCCGGGCGGTGGTGGCGCACGCCTTTAATCCCGGCACTTGGGAGGCAGAGGCAGGCGGATTTCTGAGTTCGAGGCCAGCCTGGTCTGCACAGTGAGTTCCAGGACAGCCAGAGCTACACAGAGAAACCCTGTCTCGAAAAAAAAAAAAAAAAAAAAAAAAAAAAAAAAACACTGAAATAAAACTACATGCCAATTTTCAAATACATACCTCACAAAAAAGAAATAGGTGAAATCAGATGTAATATAGTTTATCAAATTTTGCATGTTTAAAAACATAACCAGTATAAATGCAGATTAATGACCTATTTAGTTGGGTATTATGTTTAAAACCTTTAAATGATTTTTAAGACGAGATGCTGGGAATTAAACATCAGGCTCATGCATGTTATGCGGACATTCTACTACTGAGCTATATCCCCAAACCCCAAATTAAAGAGTATTTTTCAGAGAACAGATCTCAGTCAAGGTTAGCATACAACGCTGAGAAATGTTACTTTCACCTGTTTATGAAAATTAGTATTAATTGTTTACCTCTTCTATTAAAAGGTTGAGTTGTTTACAGATTAACTCATGTTTCTATCCATAGAACAGAGACTACTGATTGATTGACACACCAGAATAAACAGTAAGAGTTATGTGAAGTGTGTTGCTGGAAGATTTCCATCCCTTCAGTGCACAAAGATTTATGGATGCACATTTTTCATCAGCATTGAGTTGACTCATCACTGAGTGATTCAAAGTTCTTGTGTATGTTTCTAAAAAGGCATCTGTTTGTATTCCTGTACAGGTCCTAGGGAAGCAGGATTTGCTTGTAGCCCTTGCAGAGGAGGCTGGCATTCCTCCTACAGTTGATAACTAGTGTGGTGAAATGTACTTGTGGTTCTAACACTAGAGTATCGGATGCAAAGAGATCATAGATTATAAGCCAGCCAGGTTTTTATGTTTTTCATAGGTGCACCAACAGAATTTTTATTTAGCCATAAAGTTGTAGATTTATGTGTAATGTTAAAAATCAGTACTTTTGTAAATTATATAAAATACATGTAAATAAATCTTTATTAATCATTTTGTTTACATTTCAAATGATATCCCCCCTCCCTGTTACCTTTCCAAGCCTTCCCTCTCCCCCCCTGCTGCCACGCCTGCCTGAACCAGCAAGAAAGAGGAGACCCAAGCTCTTCCTTTTAGCAGTTTATTCAGGAACCCTTTTAACAGTCTTCCCCTCCTGCTTCTCCTGCTTCTTCTGCTTCTCTGGGAACAGTTACTTAAGCCCCACCTCCCTGCCATCCATAAAAACCATTACTTAAGTCCCACCTTCCAGCCCACCCTCGGCCGGTAAGTACTCCCAAGCTTAGCCAATCCCAATGGGCTACGTAGCGAAAGCGGATAGGTCACCAAATAAGGAATCAAGCAATGGCAGCAAGTTTAGCCAAATAAGGGCTTTGTTTACGAGACCACTTGCTCTCCGGATGGTGAAAGCCAGCGCTGTCTCGGGGTGTGGCTCAAAGCCGCTCTCCACACTCTGCATCCTATCCCCCTGTCCCTCTCCCCTTTCCCTCTATTAGGGTACTCCTCCACCCACTCACCCATTCCCACCTTACCACTCTAGAATCCCTGTCTGCTGGGGCATCACACCTCCACAGGACCAAGAGCCTCCCCTCCCACTATGTAAGACAAGGCCATCCTCTGCTACATATGTATCTGGAGCTGTTGGTTCCCTCCATGTATACTCTTTGGTTGATGGTTTACTCCCTGGGGGATCAGGGCTCTCCAGTTAGTTGATATTATTCTTCCTATGGAGGTGCAATCTCCTTTAGCTTCTTCAGTCCTTCCCTTACCTCTTCCATTGGGGACCCCAGGCTCAGTCAGGTGGTTGGCTGTAAATATCTGTATCAGTATTGGGCAGTGCTGGTAGAATCTTTTAGGGAAGCCATACCAGGCTTCTTCGTATCAGCAATAGTGTAGGGTTTTGATGTCTGCAGATAGAATGGATCCCTAGGTGGGGCAGTCTCTGGGTGGTCTTTCTTTCAGTCTCTGTTCCATATTTTGTCTTTCCTTTGGACAGCAACATTTCTGGGTTAAAAATTTTGAGATTGGGTGGGTAGCCCCATTTCTCAACTGGGAGACATGCCTATCTACTGGAGGTGGTCTATACAGACTGTATCTCTCCTTCTTGGGTATTTCAGCTAATGTCATCACTGTTGGGTCCCGGCATTTCTTATTTCTGTGGAGACTTTCTAGTGGCTACCCCTAGTTACCCATCCTTGACTGCTACATGTTTCTATTCAATTTTCAGGCCCTCTGTACTTCTCTGCTGTCCATTCAACTACCTGATCCTGCTTCCCCTTTTTATCTTCTCCCTCCCAGGTTTCTCCTTCTACCTCCCATAATCATTATTTGTTCCCCTTCTATGTAGTATTGAGCATCTATACTTTGGTCTTCCTTCTTTGTAAACTCCATATGGTTTATGGGTTGTATCGTAGGTATTTTGAGCTTGGGGCTTAAAACCACTTATTGAGTACATACCATGTGTGCTTTTGTGTGTCTGGATTACCTCAATCAGGATATATCCTTTTTATTTTATTGAATATTTTCTTTATTTACATTTCAAATGTTATCCCCTTTCCCCAGTTTCCCTCCCTCCCAGAAACACCCTATCTCATCCTCCCTCCCCCGGCTTCTATGAGGATGTTCCTCTACCCACCCACCCTCTCCCACATCTCCACCATCAGTTCTCCTACACTGGGGAATCTATCAAACCTTCATAGGACTATGGACCTCTTCTTTCATTGGTGCATAACAAGGCCATCCTCTGCTACATATGCAGCTGGAGCCATGCATACGCCTTTGTTGATGGCTTAGTCACTGGGAGTTCTGGGTGGTCTGGTTGGTTGATATTGTTGTTCTTCCCATGGGGTTGCAAATCCCTTCAACTCCTTCAGTCCCTTCTCTAAGTCCTCTATTAGCGACCCCATGCTCAGTACAATGGTTGGCTGCTAACATCCGCCTCTGTATTTGTAAGGCTCTTGCAGGGCCTCTCAGGAGACAGCCATATCAAGCTCCTTTCAGCATGCACTTCTTGACATCCACAATAGTGTCTGGGTTTGGTAACTGAATATGGGATGAATCCCTATGTGGGACAGTCTCTGGGTGGCCTTTCCATTAGTCTCTGCTCTACATTTTATCTCCATATTTGCTCCTGTGAGTGTATTGTTTTCCTTCAAAGAAGGACCGAAGCACCCACACTTCCTTCTTATTGAGCTTCATGTGGTCTGTGAATTGTATCCTAGTTACTTGGAGCTTTTGAGCTAATGTCCACTTATCTGTGAGTGCATACCATGTGTTTTCTTTTGTGATTGGGTTACCTCACTCAGCATGATATTTTCTAGTTCTATCCATTTTCCTGTGAATTTCATAAACTCATTGTTTTTCATAGCTGAGTAGTAATCTATTTGTGTAAATGGACCACATTTTTTTTGTATTCTGTTGAGGGACATCTGGGTTGATTCCTGCTTCTGGTTCTTATAAATAAGACTGCTATAAACATAGTGGAGCATGTGTCCTTGTAATACACTGGAGCATATTTTGGGTGTATGACCAAGAGTGGTATAGCTGTGTCTTTAGGTAGAACTCTTTAATGTTTTCTGAGAAACAGTCATATTGATTTCCAAAGTGGTTCTAGCAGCTTGCAGTACCACCAGCAATGGAGGAGTGTTACTGTTTCTCCACATTTTCATCTGCATCTGCTGTCACCTGAGTTTTGATTGGTGTGTGGTAGAATCTCAGGGTCATTTCTGATTTGCATTTCCCTCATGACTAAGAGTGTTGAACATTTCTTTAGGTGCTTCTCAACTGTTAAAGATTTCTCAGTTTATTTACTTATTTTTTTACATTTCATATTTTATTCCTGCCCCCCTGTCTACCTTCTGACTGTGGATGTATATAGATATACATCCCATACCTCCTTCACAACCCCTTGTCTGCATGTGGATGTCCCCATCCTCCACCCCAGCTGACCTCTAAACTCCTTGGGGCCTCCCATCTCTTGAGGGTTAGGTCCATCATCTCTGAATGAACACAGATCCAGCAGTCCTCTACTGTATGTGTGTTGGGAGGCCTCATGTAAGCTGGTGTATGCTGCCTGGTTGGTGGTCCAGTGTTTGACAGATCTCAGGGGTCCAGATTAATTGAGACTGCTGGTCCTCCGGCAGGGTCGCCCTTCTCCTCAGCTTCTTTCAGTCATCTCCAATTCAACAGCAGGAGTCAAATCCTTCTGTCCATTGGCTGGGTACAAATATCTGCATCTGACTCTTTCAGCTGCTCTTTGGGTTGTCCAGAGTTCAGTCATGCTAGGTCCCCTTTTTGTGAGCACTCCATAGCCTAAGTAATAGTGTCAGGCCTTTGGACCTCCCGTTGACCTGGATCCCACTTTGGTCCTGTTGCTGGACCTTCTTTTCCTCAGGCACCTCTCCATTTTCATTCCTGTAATTCTTTCACACAGAAACAATTATGGGTCAGAGTTGTGACTGTGAGATGGGCTCCCTCTCACTTGATGCCCCCTGTCTTCTTGCTGGAGGTGGGCTCTATAAGTTCCCTCTCCCTACTGTCAGGCATTTCACCCAAGGTCCCTCCCTTTGAGATCTTAGAGTCTCTCACCTCTTCAGTCTCTAGGGCATTCTGGAGGGTCCCCCAAACCCCTGTCTCCTGAGGTTGCCTGTTTCCATTCTTTCTGCTGGCCTCCAGGGCTTCAGTCCTTTTCCCTCAGCCAATACCAGCTCAGGTTCCCCTCTCCACCCCAACTCCCTCACCTTGTTCACTTTCCCAGCCAGGTCCCTCCCACTGTCCCCACTTGTGATTACTTTCTTTTCCCTCCCAAGGGAGACTGAGTTGTCCTGACTTGGGCAATTCAGCTTGTTGAACTTACTGAATTCTGTGAGCTGCATATTGGATATTCTGTACTTTTTTTGACTAATATCCACTAATTAGTGAGTACATATCATGCATGTCCTTTTGGGTCTGAGTTACCTCACTCAGGATATTTTCTAGTTCCTTTTATTTGCCTCAAAAACACAGGATGTCCTCATTCTAAATAGCAGAATAATATTCCATTGTGTAAATGAACCACATTTTCTGTATTCATTCTTCTGGAGTGGGACATCTAGGTTATTTCCAGCTTCTGGCTGTCACAAATAAGGCCACTGTGAACATAGTAGAATATGTGCCCCTTGGGCATGGTGGGGCATCTTTTGGGTGTATTCTCAATAATGGCAAAGCTGGGTCTTCAGGTAGATCTATTTCCACTTTCCTGAGGAACCTCCAGATTGATTACCAGAGTGGTTGTACTAATCTGCAATCCCACCAGCAATGGAGGAATGTTCCCCTTTCTCCACATCCTTTCCAACATGTGTTGTCACCTGAGGATTTGATCTTAGCCATTCTGATTGGTATAAGATGGAATCCCAGGATTATTTTTATTTGCATTTCTCTGATCACTAAGGACTTTGAGCACTTCCTTAGGCGTTTCTCAGCCATTCGAGATTCCTCAGTTGTGAAATCTCATAAATAAATCTTTAAGGACTGGAGAGATGGTTCAGAGGTTAAGAGTACTGCTGACTGCTTGTCCAGAGGTCCTGAGTTGAATTCCCAGCTCACAACCAAGTGTAATGGGATCTGATGCCCTCTTCTGGTGTGTCTGAGGACAACTACAGTGTTCTCACATATATAAAATAAATAATTCTGTTTCCTATTTTTATGGGGTTATTTGGTTCTCTGGAGTCTAAATTCTTGAGTTCTTTGTATATGTTGGATATTAGCCCTCTATCAGATGTAGGGTAGATAAAGATCTTTTCCCAATCTGTTGGTTGCCATTTTGTCCTATTGACAGTGCCATTTGCCTTACAGAAGCTTTGCAATTTTATGATGTCCCATTTGTCAATTCTTGATCTTAGAGCATAAGCTATTGGTGATCTGTTCAGGAAATTTCCCAGTGTGCCAATGTATTGGAGGCTCTTCCCACTTTCTCATCTACTAGATTCAGTGTGTGTATTTGGTTCTTTGTAGAGGTTCTTGATCCACCTGAACTTGAGCTTCATACAAGAAGATAAGAATGGATCAATTTGCTTTCTTCTACATACTAACCACCAGTTGGATGAGCAACATTTGTTGAAAATGCTGTCTCTTTTTCCACTGGATAGTTTTGTCTTCTTTGTCAAAGATAAAGTGACCATAGGTATGTGGGTTTATTTCTGGGTCTTCAATATTATTCCATTGATCTACCTGTCTGTCTCTGTACCAACATCATGTGGTTTTTATCACTATTGTTCTGTAGATTTCCCCCTCTCCTTTTAAGAAGGGAAAAGACTGAGAACAAAATCAATAGAACATATATAAAATCTGTGGATATAATCATATCCACTAAGACTACATTTTAGCACATCTGAAAGCATGGTTTAGAATGTTCTCAAAAGTCTGTTGCCTGTTATTACAGAATCATCTCTTCCATTGCTATTTGTTTGGTAGAAATAGGAGGCCATAGTTAGTAATGAAATGCCCTGTTTGCGCTGAGTTCCTTTTTCCCTCATGCAGAATAGATACCTGGAAAGTCATTCACTTCATTTATTGAAGCCAGAGTTGGTAATCTCAACTCATGCAGGTGTTGATTATTTATTTGAAAACCGAGCCAACTTGCCTTCAATTGGGACAAGCTAGGACAGTTCCTTCAGATGAACTCCATTATAGTCAAATTGTTCCATCTGTTTTCCCTGAATGAAAGGAACCTCCCTTGCTGCTAGTCAGAGAAGAAGAGCTCCATGACTCGGGACCAGATGCAGGCTGTATTGCGCTGCAGACCAATTACAGTCTTGGCAGCCTGTGAGGCTCATGGGTGAACATTTTTTTATAACAATTATCAATATCAGCCAGTTTTTGAGAATGAGTAGAAATATGCAGTCATGGCTCCAGGATGAGTTTTCTATCTTCCAAAGATGCTCTGGCTGACTGCCATGGAGAACATACAGGAGAAAAGGTTAACTTTTCATATGACACTGGAAACCTAAGAACGTATCTCCACTTTGCTCGTTTGGGGTGTACCATTGTAGATTAATTATGGAATATTAGAATAGGATACTCTTTTAGTGATATATGGTCACCTATCTTCCATGTGGAATTTCATTTCCCATTCAGAATCCCATACATGTATGTCTGTGTATGGGTATGTTGCATCTGGTCTCTGTACATTTTCTAGAGCTGCTTATGTGTTGGCCTATTTTTTACTTCTCTAATAGAACTGTGGATGAGGGAAGACGTCAGAGATGGTTCAATGGTTACCAATGCCTACTGTTCTTGCAGAGGACCAAGTATAATCCCCCTCATCCACAATGTTGAAGTTCACAACAGCCTTTAACTCCAGCTCCACGGTCTCTAATGTCCTCTTCTGGCTTGATGGACACCTGCATGCCTATGCACACCCACCCACACAAGCACACACATACACATAATTTTAAATAATATAAATCTTAAAGGGATACACTTGGTGAAGTAAGAAAGCAAGGTAATGATGAGATGGAAGCTTGGTGTTAACTCGGAATGGCTGGTTGACTTTTGTTCTGTTGTTTGTGTGTTGGGATTGAAGATTCTGAGGGAGTAGAGTTGGAATTTATGGTGCTATGTGGTAATACTGTGTCCTTGAACATTGAAATGTCAAATCTTATCATTATCTAGCAATTTCTACAATTTGTGACCTCAGGTGGATCAGCCTGCAAGGAAAATGCCTATTACAAATATATCATATTTTATTATCCACAGAGTGTCTGTAATATAATAGAAGAATTCTCCTAAGTTGTCATAGGGCAGCTAGGTATTTTTTAAATTAAGTTTAAAAGGTGATTTTCCTTTTCTAAAATTTTGAAACTTAGTATAAGTTTTCTTTGAAATCCAAAAGAGACAGAGTGCATGTGAGAAAATAAGAAGCTCAAGGTTACCGATATCCCTCCTATCTCATAGTGAGCATCTACCATAGTTAGTCAATTAAAATGGGGTTAGAAGACAACAGAGGTTGCAAGGATCTTTGTCCCTAGAGCCAGAGATTCTGAGGCCATAAGAACAAGTCATGGTTCGACCACAACCTTCAACACAGTGGTCCTTCACACAAGGAATTGACTTGTTTTGTAAAATTATAGTCAATAAATATCGATTGTCTTCCAAGAAGCTAACAAACTCCTTTAAAATAAAATATACTTGGAAAGATATTTAAGAATTATAGATATAATTTCTAAACTAATCTATCACTAGCCATACAAACAAGGAGGATCTGGAGAGATGCTACAGTCAGTGATTGAGAACACTTGCTGGTTGAGACCCACCTCCTACCACAACTTCACTAATACTGAGCTAAAAATAAACTCTCGTCTTTTAAGAAAATCTTAGCTCTATCATTAATCACACTTTGAATCTGAAATCAACTTAAAAACACTCTTCATAAGAAATTTAAATCTCACAAAACTCTACTTGTAAAATTTGTGGTTATATTCAATCTCTATAGAATATTCATTAATTATAAAAGTAATTACTGGCATGTCTTATCCTACTCTTGTTATTTGAGAGACAGGTCATTGATTAATAAATTAAGAAATGCTAAGTTATCCACTATGGGTGTTACACACTAGAGTATGACCAGCTGGTGAGAATAACATAAAATAGTGTTTAACAATCTGCACAATGTTTATTATTTTATGTAATCTCAGCATAACAAAGCCCACAAGTATGGAGAAAACATGGGGCTTAATATAATAAAAGTATTAATGACAGCATCTTTCTGTATAATGGAGATAAGACTTTAATTTATTTTTTTAATGAAAACTAGTTTAGTTTTTGGAAATTAGTGGTTATATCACTTAAAGTCTTTATTCCCAGGAAACGAATTTTAGAATGGTAACAGAGTAGGAAATACCAGAAATCTCTCTTTACTCAGAAGAAAATTGCATTTATGGTCTCTCTGAGAACGCATTTTGTAATTCTGTAAGCTATCTAAAGCTTGCTATTTCTGAAACATAATTTAAATGGAGAATTACAGTTAGTATCAGTTTACTTAAGCTCTAACGTGGTAGCACCTTATCCTCCTCAAACTCTAGCCAACCTAGAAGCTTGCCTAAAGCTTAAACTCATGGTGCACAAATGTCTATATTTGAATACCTATACACATTCCAAATTCCAGGTTTGGGTACTCTGATCATTGAAAGCTGTTTTTCTGATACATAAAGCGATTGTTGTGGTGTTCCTCCAGATAGGACTGCAAGTCTGTCTAATAATCCTTCCAAGTCACTATCTAATGTTGTTTTTGTATGTGCACCAGGGGTTGAATCCACACTGACAGCTTGCTTCCTGCTACTCCCTGTCTCCTACCCTGGAGTATTGGAATAGTGGCCTCACTTTGCCTAAAGGAGCTGCCAAACCCTGACTATCACTCTAGTACACTGATAACAAGAGCAGTATGGGGGAGGGGTCTTTTCTTTGGCTCCTAGTTTCAGAGATGTCAGTCCCTGGAGGGAATAAGGCCATGTAGGAGTGGAGAAACTTATAGCCAGGAGAGACAGAAGTAGAACATAGAAAGAGGCCACAGAAAATTAACTCCTACAAGGACACACCCAGAATAATATCCTTCTACCAGGCGGTACCCAGCTCCTGTCCCTTCCTGCCTTCTGGCAAGGCCATCTGTAATGGAATCTGCAAATGCACTAGCTATAGGAGAGTCCACATGATCTTTTTCTGGAGATTCCATTGCAGATGTTTGTTCTCAGATGTGAGCTTTGCTAGCCTTCTAGACGGTCAATTCAAGCTAATTGTGAGAGAAGACTAACAACCATTACTGCCTTGATATGCATAAGTGCACATGCATAGCCAATCATGCACACATACCCTGGGGTGGCACGGACTCATAATCCCAATTTCACAGAAGGTTCCCATGTTCAGTATCAGTGTGTGCAACTTAATAAAATCCTGTCTGTGGTCTCAGGACCGAATATTTTTTAAGCACGCATGATGCTCTAGATTCAGTTAGCAGCACTAAAAAATAACAACAGTGGAAAGCCATGGAAAATCCACCTTGTAGCACCAACTAAAAGTTTTCTGTGAGGACAGTGCTGCAGGAAGGCTAACCTTTGTTCCTTATTCACAGTGGCTTTGTGAGTTTCTAACAAAGGAAAGCAGGACTGACCAAAAAAATAAAAGTTATTCAATCAGAAATTGCAACAATTATCTGTGTGTACAAATGATAGGAACTTACATATTTACAACTCTGGAAATAGAACAGAATTTTGTTGGGACTAACTTTAAATATGAGTAAAGTTGGACAAAACGAAGTCCACACAGAATCATTTGCATTTCTAAACACTATCCAAGAACAAGTTGTAAAACACAAACAATCATTCCACTGATAATAGAATCAAAAGACAAAAAATACAGTTTTGGTTTTCTTTTTATACACCCCCCACCCTGTGAAATACAGTTTTGTTATGTGTGTGTGTGTGTGTCATGCATTTTATACATGTTTATGATGTGTGCATAGTACATGCATATGAACATGGATATTCATGCCTCTCTGTGCATGCATGTTGGAACCAGAGGAGGACATTGTCTACCACATTCCCTTGGGACAGGGTCTTGCATTGAACTGGAAGTGTGACACTTCAGCTAGACTAGCAGTCAAGGTCTCTTCTGCGATACTAAAGTTACAGGACCATGCAGCCATGTGCATCATTATATACGGGTGCTGAGCACTCACCTTCAAGTTTTCATGCTATGAAGTGTTAATGTTCTTGTCCACCAATTCACCTCTCCAGCCCACAGAAAGAATAAACTACTTAAGAAATGGAAAACTGTGTACACTGAAAGGTACAAAACCTTTACGAGAGAAAGTAAAAGCAACATAAGGAAAGGAAAAAGATGTTATTTTATGTATTGGAAGACAATGCTTTAAAATATGGATTATTTACATAAAATATGGATATTGACAAAGCAATACATAAATTAATATAGTCTGTCAATTTTAAATAATGCTGTTTTCCTTTTTACATAAGCAAGCTTGCCCTAAAATGTATGTGGGTTCTCAAAAAAAAAAAAAAAAAAAAAAAAAAAAAAAAAAGCCAAAATAACCCTGAAGAGAAAGATGAGAGTAGAAGACCCTTCTTACTCATTTTAAAAGTGAGAAATAATGTAAACTGCTGTTCTCTGAACGTGACATGACTGTTTCAACCATGAACTCGGGACATCATAAATTTCCTACACAGAACCTGCAGGAGATAAAGTCCATGAGAATTCTAGCATGGAACAAATTCCTATCCCTGGCTGAAGAGTGGCTGGCAGCTCTTGACTTCTGGGGAGAGAGAGTGAATCTTCTTTGGGATGTTGCCACTGGCTGGCTGCCCATGAGCCAGTGGATAACTCACTCCCATGTGCATATGGGCAGTGCTAATTGGACTCAGAGGGTTGTTTAAACCATAAGAAAAACAGCATACATGGAGCTCGGAGCAGTTTTGATTGAGAGAAGGCCAGGAATTGGAGGGAAGGAGTGCTGGATGAAAACGATTAAGATGCATTGTATACACCTATGGAAATTTCTAAGAATAAGCTTTACAGCCCTTAAAATTCTGATCATAAAGCTTGAGCAACTGAGATATTGGGATAGTGAGACTCAAAAGCCAATGGGAAAGGGTGGAGGAAGTCCAAAAGGAACTGAAGACCCCCCTCCCCCCAAGAAATGGAAGTCTTTCCAAAACAAGGCACTAGGAGAACTGAGAGTTTGTAGGAAACAAGATGTATCTTCATCTAACAACAGACGTAAAAGCTAACAGGAACCAATCTATGACCTCAGTGTAAGGCTGAAAACTGTCAAACTCCTACGTGAAAATTCAAGATCAATGCTTTAACATACAAAATTGGCAACTTCCTTAATTATGTATAGTGGCAAAGGCATCAGAAAAAGTGATCATGCTGACCTATGAAAACAATACGTAATATGTGTTAAAATGTAATTAACAGGGGATGAAGAGGTGGCTTAGCAATTAAGAATGCCTTCTGCTCTTTGAGAGGACAAGACTTCAGTTTCTCATGATGTCAGGCAGTTCAAAGTTACTTTTAACTCAACCTTCAGGCTTCTGCCAGTACTGCACTAATGTTTGCATATCATACCCACAGAGAAGTAAATATAAAGTAAAATTAATTTTAAAATACTAAAAGAATAATCAAACAAAATACAGGAAGTCATTTTGTACATTAAGAGATTTAAATTATTAATATGAAGGCATCATCCAGGGAACTGGAAAGAGGATTTAGCAGTAAAAACATTGGTAGTTCTTCCAAAGAATCCAGGTCCAATTCTTAGCACACACATGGCAGTCCACAGTAAAAATGTTGGAATGACCTGATAAAGTCAACTTTTCAAGATGAAAACAGTTTGGAGATGTGCTATGGTGATAGTTATTAAGCAATGTAATTCTACTTAAGATCACAGATTTATATTTACGTTGTACCACAAAGAGTAGGATGTATTGAGAAGAGCAGTTCAAATGGGAATGAGAATAAAAGAGATAAATAGGGGTAAAAATTACCCAAATTCATTCTATGTGAACCTATCAAAAATAAATTGGCCCGAAATGCACACAAGTCTTTTAGATGAACACGCATGCAATACTTGATCAAATATAAAACCAGGGAGCCTTAGTAGAATGACCCCAGTCTCCTGCTCTAATTTAGCCCCACACAGTGGCTCAACCCATTTCACTGACCTTGAGAGGACAGTTTGTTCCACTCTAGCAAGGACAGACTTGGTTCCTTTCAAGGTGTTCTTGCGCTCTAGTCTCCTGAGATACTGAGAAACTCATAGCTGAACATGACGGGTAAGGCTTCATTAGAGCTTGCTATGTTCAGAACTTACTTCTTTTCCACAATGCAATAAATATTAGGACTATAAGTATTCTGTTTTATAAAAAGATAAGGCAAAAAAGAAATACGTTTGATGGATGTGTAGTCAGGTGTGGGAGAAAAGGTGCCTCCGCAGGCCCATAGTGAGGCATTCCTAAAGGCAGTATAATATAGAACGGAGTTTATTCGGGGGAATGGGGAAGGGAAGGGAGAGAGTAGCAGAGACACAGAAAGACACACACACACACACAGAGAAAGAGTAGAGTAGTAAAGGCTAGCCATGAAGACATGGAGAGAGAGGGGGAGGGGGGAAGAGGACATAGCAGGAGAAAGGAGAGAGGGAGCGAGCGAGAGAGACGGAGACAGAGACAGAGAGACAGAAAGATAGAGACAGAGAGACAGAGAAACAGAGAGGAGGTAACAGCGTACTGGGGCTGTTGCCACATAATTGTGGGACAGGGCTTAGACAATGCTAGCAATAAGACCGGGCAGGAGCTGCCCTCTCCTGCTATTCCTTTGTTACCAATCAAGGCCAAGAGAGATACATATTAGAAGGGTACAGGGAGTCCCCTAGAGTCCATTTCAACTCTCTCTCTTTTTTTTCCTTTTCTTTTTTTTTAATTAGATATTTTCTTTATTTACATGTCATACGATATCTCCTTTCCCAGGTTCTGCTCCAATAAATAAATAAATAAAATATTTGGGAGGCAGAGGCAGGTGAATTTCTGAGTTTGAGGCCAGCCTGGTCTACAGAGTGAGTTCCAGGACAGTCAGGGCTACACAGAGAAACCCTGTCTCAAAAAACCAATAATAATAATAATAATAATAATAATAATAATAATAATAATAATAATAATAAAATAAAAACAAACCCCTGTTCTCTCTCTCCTCCCCCTGCTAGCCACCCCACCCTCTCCTGCTTCCTGGCCCTGGCATTCCCCTACACTGGGGCATAGAACCTTCACAGGGCCAAGGGCCTCTCCTCCCATTGATGACCGACTTGGCCATCCTCTACTATACACATGCTGCTGGAGGCATTAGTCACACCATGTGTACTCTTTGGTTGGTGGTTTAGTCCCTGGGAGGGTACTAGTTCATTCATATTGTTGTTTCTCCTAAGGGACTGCAAACCCTTCAGCTCATTGAGTCCTTTCTCTAGCTCCTTCATTGGGGACCCTGTACTCAGTCCAATGGATGGCTATTGCCAGTTGTAGTGGTGCACGCCAGTAGGATTTGCTGAAGGAGGCAGAGGCAAGAGGATCACGAGTTCGAGGCCAGCTTGGGCTACACGTCAACTCTCTTTGCTGACTTCTATTAAATCTTTTTTTCCCATAAGAATAACATGCTCACCTTTATTTTAATCATATGATACCAGAAATGTTCAATTATGTGGGATTATTTTTTTTTTCAGTAAGCAAAGGATAATTCATTCAATAAGGACTTGGTGTGCAAGCATGGAATTTCAAGTTCAAATCCCCTACCTTCAAATAAAAAGCCAGAGACACATTTGTAATACTAGTTTGTGAAGGCAGTGAGAGAGTGTCAGCTGAGGTTCTCTGCCAGCCAATGAAGGTCAGTATTATGGTAATAAAATAAAATAAACACCAATTAATAGGCAGATGTCTTCTCATGGTTGGTATTAACAAATGCCACTCACTCCCAGACAAAAGTACCCCTTCCTTATTTTCTTCCAGATTAGATTGTCATGTGACTCTTTCTTCTTGTATTTCCAAGGTCCATGGAAAGCATTTAGCAGTTAGTTAATTGAGTTCAAGGCATCCAGTGCACTAGCTTGCTACTTCTTTGTTCTAACAGAACAGGTGGCATAGAACAAAACCCCTGTGCATAGTTTTGACATCATACTGAGTCTGCAGAGATAGGTACCTCCTATTTTATCACAGCTTCCAGCTGTGTCCCAGGGAGAACATGAGGAAGTTAGCATACAGGAGAAGCCAGGCAGGGCATGCAGCTTGAACCGTTTTTCTAACTAATGAAGGGGATAGCAAATACCATATTTTAGAAGAGACGCAGGGGGGCTTGCCTTTGTGATGCAGAAACATAATGTTCAGGAGAATGTGCACCATATCACGTTTTCTAAAGCAGGAGGAGAGGAAAGAGACAGAAATAAAATGCCTAAAAGTAACATCTGTTTTCTCTGTTTCTTTAACCTCCTTGCCAACCCAGAGAAGTAAAAAGGCAAACAACAGTTTAACTGGGCTGATCTGTGGGGTCCAGGTCTGTGGCTCTTGCATAGAAGCAAGGAAGTCTCCGTCTGTACAGACAGGTGGCTAGAATTAAGTGGGGTACAAAAGACTCGGGAAACAGAATGCAAAATTAGGAAAAGTCAGTATGTGTTTAGCAAAAGGGAAGATGCAACTTGAGGTGAGTGTGGACGCAGCTCTCAGCACGCTTCACAGTCTACTGACGAACTGTCAGCAACATGTTCAACCCTAGTGTGAGAAAGCACCATTTCTCTTGTGTCCCCTGGATGGACTGCTAAAGGTCAACCAAGGCCACTTTGTTAGATTGTTTCATAAGAATGAATTATGCACTCAATTATAACTTGTGATTTAACAGTGATTTTTTTTAGCTTCATAATCGGTTGTATTAAAAAGCTAAAAGCACCGGGCAGTGGCGATGCATGCCTTTAATCCCAGCACTTGGGAGGCAGAGGCAGGTGGATTTCTGAGTTCCAGGCCAGCCTGGTCTACACAGTGAGTACCAGGACAGCCAGGACAACACAGAGAAACT
Source organism: Mastomys coucha (assembly GCF_008632895.1). NCBI lineage: Eukaryota > Metazoa > Chordata > Mammalia > Rodentia > Muridae > Mastomys > Mastomys coucha. The sequence goes on along the minus strand of NW_022196891.1, from coordinate 20,234,341 downwards.
CTGTCTTGAAAAACCAAAAAATAAATAAATAAATAAATAAATAAATAAATAAATAAATAAGCAGGTTAGTGTAATGATTCTGTGGGCAGAGGGGTTCATGTTAAGCCTGGTTAACTAAATTATATCCTTGGAATCTACATTCTAGAAGGAGGCAATCACTTCCCAAAAGTTGTCTCCTGAATGTCACATACATATGTTGGTATGGCCAAATATACACACACACACATATACAGACACATGACAGCTGCTAGAGAATGAAAAGAAGGAAAAGACTAATGGCTTCAGCAGCATATGTATAGCAGAGGATGGCAGAGTTGGTCTTTGATGGGAGGAGAAGCCCTTGGCCCTGTGAAGGTTCTATGCCCCAGTGTAGGGGAATGCCAGGGCCAGGAAGCAGGAGGGGGTATAGTGGCGAGCAGGGGGAGGGGAAAGGGAACAGGGGTTTGTTTTACTTTTTGTTATTTTATTTTATTTTTTGGAGGGGAACCTGGGATAGGAGATATTATAAATAAAGAAAACATCTAATTGAAAAAAAGAAGAAGGCCGGGCGGTGGTGGCACACGCCTTTCATCCCAGCACTTGGGAGGCAGAGGCAGGCGGATTTCTGAGTTCGAGGCCAGCCTGGTCTACAGAGTGAGTTCCAGGACAGCCAGGGCTACACAGAGAAACCCTGTCTCGAAAAAACAAAAAAAAAAAACAAACAAACAAAAAAAGAAATTAGTCAACACTAGAAGGCAACGTTTGAGACAGCTCATTTGGCTGTGTCTGTTGTATATGGCTGAAAGATCTTTCAGCTCTGCAGAGCCCATATACACAAAGCTGCGTGTGGTGATGCAAATCTCTAACTTCAGAACCATGGAGGAGGAAGCAGATGGATCCTTGGAGCTTTCTGATGAGTTCTAAGTATAGGAGAGACTCTCAAACATGATGGCCAACAAAAAGAATGATACTTGAGGTTTCCCTTTGGTATTCATCATCCACGTGCATGTGTTGCACGTACCTGAAGTATGTACTTGATGCACTATAGAAAGGGTACAGGTGCATGGGTAGAAGGAAACACTGTTGGCATCCTTGAGTTACCAGAGTTTCAAAGACTGATTGAGTTAAGCTTCTAACACAAGAGTTTAACTCCTGCTCCTGCAATGGGAATTCAAGGGGATAAAGAATCTCTGGGAATTTCCTGATTTGGTCAGATAGCTTGAATATCATTTTGTTAAGTCTTGGTTAAGTTATAAAGGCCTAATTTTCATATCCTACCACCAAATACTGGGTTGTTATTCAAAGCAATATTATGCGGGTTCGGTGTCCATTGTAATAATACTTGATCCTTAAGATATTTGGAGCTTATACTTTTTTTTTCAGTTTTCAAATGAGAAAAAAAAATGAAGCCCTAAAAATAACAGTTGCAATTTAGAAGGTTCGAGGTCACCTCAGATCATGAAAATCGTACTGCATCTCTCACTATTATATGTTTATATAAGGATACATATCAATACATTTCACACTGTTTAGAAAGAAGGCACAACTCATAGACAGAATGGACGTTAAACTTTCATGTAGCATTTGGTAAGGAAGATTTAGTTAACCATGATCAAATGTGGGCTGATGCCAGAAGTTTAAGGGATACAACCAGATCTTACTCAAGCTGCATTTTCAGGCTGGCTAGGTAGTTCAGTGCTGCCAAGACTGATGAACCACCTCTAGCCTCAGAGACCCTCATAGCAGGTAAGAACTGACTCCCTCTAGCTGTCCCTTGTATTCCACACTTAGGGTATCAGTGTTCTATGTGCTGCTCCTCTACAAATATAATAATAGTAAATAATATATAATGAATGTATATTATATATAAATAAATATAATAAATAATAAATGTGAATTTTTAATACTCTAAAAATATATACTTAACACACTTGCATTCTCACAAGAAATGATGGATTGTAAGTATAAGACTTAAAGGTTATCCTTATTAGCAGAACACTCCCATTAAATATGTTGGTCCTTGTTAAGTCTGGTAAGTTTATCCCAATGCAAGACTTGAAGATTCATAAGAGATCTATAGTTCTTCTGATAAAGGCAAATTGGTTTTCTCTATCCTCTCAGACTGACCTTTTTCCATCTCATCTCTTCCCTTCAGTAGAATGAGTTCCTGACTTGAACGTCCTGGCAAAAGCGTGTATTTCTCCTGGCAAGCATCTCCTGTCTGTACACAAAGTCCTGAGATTTCATGCAAAAGCCATTTCTCCAAGGGATACATAACTTGAGTAGATGACAGGTGGCAGGACCACATATGCACTTCAGAAAGCATTTCTGAAGCTGTTATGGTCTCCTATAGTCTTGTTTTCCATGGGAGGTCCTGACCTAAAGGTTCACATACTTATAAATCAGTTATGCTAACATTTCCCGCGTGAGAGAATGGTAACTTATGGTGCATAGAAGAACTGCTTTAGTTACAAACAACACCCTTTTAGAAACAATAACCACCAACATTACACCACATGCTGTAGATAGATTGTCTATATTCCTACTCAAACTTTGTTTGTTTGCTTGGTTAGTTGGTTGGTTGGTTGGATTTTCTTTTTCACCCTGAAAATAATTTTTCAGGAACTGGCAAACACTGACCACCTATTCAGTCCTTGGCCTGAATAGATGTCGGGTGACTGTTACTATACTCATTACTTTGCTTTCCATGAAATGATAGACTGTCTGTCACCTTTGGAATTATGAACCAAATAAACTCTTCCCTTCTCTCTGTTATTTTGAGATGTAAGGCTTTTTAATAGTAACAGAAATAAAACTAGAACACAGTAGTTAAAGAGGACACCCAGCATTGGTCAACTCAAACTTCCATACACATGCGTAGCCGTGTCTACCCACTCACAGATGTACAGGCATGGAACACATACATTTATACCCCATGTCCAAAACAGATAGCTTAGAAGTAAAAAATTTAAAAAAAAAGGCTACAGTGTCTCCAGGTTCTGGGGACATCTTCTAACCAAGCAGAAAGCCAAGTACTTACAAAATGATTTTAGTTAGATGATACTATAGATTCATTTTGGCATCATCCTCAGGTCATGCATGCCTACATTTTAATGATCTATACTACAATTGTTTTGTGGGTTAAGCTTTTCCACCTTGGAGCATCTGGTACTTACAAAAGACTCATCAATTTCCCCCCTTACTTCCTACCCAGAAATAGAACACAAGGACCCTGACTTAGCCATGTCTTCCAGCAGACCAATTTCCTTTTCAAAGCAGAAACATTCCTCATAACTGCTTGTAGTCATTTATATTATATTCCAGATAGAAGAAAGAGCACAACTAAAGCTACCATGTGACTATGGAATCATCACTGTTTTTTTATTTATTTGTTTGCTTTTTTTAATCAGCTGAAATTTGACAGGATTTAAAAATTATAGAAGTAAAAGAAGGCTTAAGAAATAATTCTTGTTCCCCCGAGAAAAAATATATTACTGTCAAAAATTACTGCCTCATTTACTCTGAACTTAGCCTTAAATCTGTCTGTAGTTTAATTTTATTTTTTGATGTTTAGTAGACATGTGTATGGAAGACATATATGTATGCCTGTATGCATGAGTACCATGGATGCATGTTCATGCATCTGTACCTGAGGCCAGTGGAGAGCATCATCTGTTCCAGTGTCATTCTTCACCTCATGGTTTGGAGCCACAGATACCTGTGTCTGTGTGCTTGTGTCTGGGGTGTTTTCTAGCTATCCTTGTGCAGCAAGGAACCCTAGGCAGTCATCTTGTTCCAACTTCCCTGGAGTTAAAGGCATGTATGGGTCTCAGAATCCAAACGCCTGTCCTCCTGCCTGTGCAACAAGTGCACCTAACCATTGATCCATATACCACTCTAGTCCCTACTTATCGTTTTTCAATATTGGTAACTATCTTATAACCTTTTTTTTTTCCAGAAAGTATTTCTGCTCTTCATCTTATGGTCCAATTATCTTTGAGAATTTGAATTTTAATCATTCTTGTTGTCACTTCTTTCCAAGTTTTTTTAATCAATGCAGCATTTCCTCCAATTTATTCAACTAAATCAATTTTCTGTTCAATTACATCTTACCTTATGATTTAATTACATACTTGTTGGAGTGCAGTGATCAATTTTGCTCTTTAGAGATTTAATTGAAATACTCAGAAATTGATAAATGAATGCCATTATGCATTTGAAGAGTCCCAGCATCTGTTGTTTAAAAGTGGGAATTAATTTGTCAGACAACAGAGCCTTCACAGCTACTTTATATACTTATGTTCACAACTTTAGAGGCAGTATTTTCTTCTTTGCCTTTCATGGATCACCATATTTTCCTCTTCTATATTCAATAATATATTTCAATGTATATTTCTTTAAGTAATGTTCTGGTCCATGTGGTTTGGTAGTGTCAGAGGTAAGAAATAGCCAATGGAAAGTTGTGTGAACAGGTGCTTATGCCTGTCAGCTTATGAGCAGGTGACTGACTATGGAGTCCAGAGTTTGATGGCAGGTGTAATCTTCAATAGTTTAAAGACAAAATCTCTCACTGGATCTGCAGCTGTTTGATTTTACTAGTCTAGCTGACCAGACAGCCTTAAGGATCCTCTTGTCTGAGCATCTATAGCATTTAGTTACAGATGCAAGGCACAACGAGGTATGTGGTTTCTGAGAATCAAATGGATGTCTTCATGTTCATGGGGTAGACATTTTCTCAGCTAAACCATCTTCCGAGCTCACTATTTCTACCTATTCTTCTTTAAACTGTGCTCATATAGTGTTAAGCTTTCAAAACATACATGGGAGAATTGTAAGAACACAGCCATGTACTTAATCTCTATTTTAATCATTTTAATTTCTTTTGTAATTGTAAGACTCAACAGGGTTTTTTCACTGTTGATTTTAGCTGTTCCTAAGGCCCCAAATGTGCAATTTCAAGGGAATAAATTATTATATGGCATTTAAATTCCTTGTAACTAGAAATGTGTATTTTTAAAGGAAACATATTAAAAATTTTATTTTGCCTTAACATATTTGAGTTGTACAGATTTTGCTGCAGTGATTATATATTTCATTAATAAAAGTACTATCCTTGATCCCATATCCCTGTTTCTTTGTCATTTCAGGTAAGTTGATACTATAAATGTTCAGACTGTACTTAAAGTATGCTTAAGGGTGTTAATTTGAATCCCTAGCATGAAAGAAGTTGGACCTGACTGCATGTGTTCGTAATTCCAGAGTTGTGGTGTGAGATGAAATCAAGACTGTCACTTATTGGCTTCCAGTGTTATGGGTTCATGTGAAGCACTCTGTATCAAAGGAATAAAATGGAAAGTGACAGAGTGTGACACCTGATGTTCTCCTATTGGCCTCTAATCATGCATCTTACTATATTCATTTGGTAGACCAGTTGACTATACTGCATCATGGTAGAAGGCTGATGATTTTGAACAGTAAACACTGTTCTTACTAGGATGGCATACGGTCTTTTTACAATGAATAAACTTCAAAGGATTCAGGGTTGATATCAAAAGAGCTGAGCTAGGAGCAGTTCCAGCTCTACCAGTGGACATTTAAACCATAGAGCATAGAACTTTTAATGAAAACCAATGCTCAGATTATGATTAAATTTGTAGAATTCATTATGTCTCTAATTTCTAAGTCCAACAAAGCATTATCTAATTTATGATTAAGGAAATACTATCATGAAATTTGAAGCCATTTAATTAGTGGTGTCAAAATTAAGATTTGAGAGGAAAGGGATGGTTAGAATTGAAGGTTGATAGCTTTTAAGTGAACAATTGGAAACCATGGGTCTGAAATTTCCTCCTACATACAAAGGAGCAAGGGACACTGACAAAAAATACTTGTGTGTATTAAAGGAGGTTTTTGAAGTGAAGAACCTTTGTTACAATTTTACACAGGACATCAAGAACAGTAGTGAGTTCAACCCTAAACTGTGGCCACTAGCAGCCTAGAGAATTCTTTCAATGCTACAGATACAGCTTAGTGGTTGGCAAGACTCAACTCCTTTTTTAGAAGCCCTAGATTTAGTTCATGGCACCCATACTGTAACTCACTAGAAGTTCTAACTCTGGTGGTGTGCAAATATCATCTAAATCCCACAAACACATGGTATGCACATGGTATACATACAGACATGTAGGCAAATGTTCCTATATATAAAATAAATCTCAAAGTATTTTTCAAAAGAATTATTTTTTTAAGACATCTACTCAGGTGAAATAAAGAATTAGGGTTGGTTTTTGGTTTTCTTTACTCTTTTCACCTCCTCTCTCTCCTCTCTCTTTCTGTGTGTGTGTGTGTGTGTGTGTGTGTGTATAATTACAGTCAGTGGCTATAAAGATCAGTGGACAACTTGTGTTAGTTCCAGAGATCAAATTCAGGTCATTAGGCTTAGCTGCAAGCAAGCACTTTTACCCACTGAGCTATCTTGTTGGTCCAGAAAACTCTTGCTTTGTATGAGACACATGGTCACCTGGCTATTTTCCTGTGCAACTGGAAAATGGGGGCCAATTCATTTACTCTTTTTAGATGAAAAAAAAAAAAAAGCAAAGCGTGACTGATAAAAACCTGAAGAGATGGGAGAGGTGGTCTGTTCCTTTGGCCAAGCTTATTCTTACATATTTATTTATTCTCTTATTTTCAGTTTGGATGCGAACCTAAAATAATTGTCCTAGATATGTCATGGTGTTTCTAACTTACAGGTCTTTAAGAACAAAACTACAATCAAATCTGCATATGTATATACGTGTAGACATGTGTAGACATGTAGAGATATATACATGTGGATATATGGGTATCTGGCCTGCCTCTTGGGTATGGAAGCCAAAGTCAATGCTAGGTATCTGCCATAGTTACCTTTTTCTAATGACTTTTGCAGACAGTAACTCTCACAGAATCTGGAAAGTACCAATCTGTTAGGGATCCGCAAACTCCAGAGTGCAGCTTCCTCATATTTCCCCAGAGCAGAGATTACAGGCATACACAGCCATATCCATGTTTCTACATGTATTATGGAGACCAAAATTTAGGTTTTCATGCTTGTGGTTCAAGCCCATTGGCATTAGGATTTACTCCCTGGTTCCACAAGCAACTTTTTTGTTGTAAGAAATTGTGGACCCTGACTCCATAACTCTAAAACCTGAGATTCAAAGAAGGGGAGATGAGGCAGTTAATTTTACAGCCTGAAAAAGCCAAGCTAGGGTAGAATGCTGATTGGAGCAGATAATACTGTGGATAAACTGTACATTGAGCAAGCCACTCCTCACTTTGCCCACTGCTGAGCAATTGACTGCTTCAATCTTCTGCATGAGCTGCCGCTCCTCTGTCCTTTTCTCATCAGAAGCTGTGCATGGCTTTGGCTCTCAGCTAATAGCTGAACTTCAAACTTGGCTATTCTTTAGGTCACAAGGCAAACTTGGTTCCCAGAAATGTTCTACTCTAAATTTCTAGTTTAGGTGGTGAGGGAAGCTTGGCTGAGTGAGCAGGGGCCTATTGTTTTCTCTTCAACTGTAATTAGACCTACACTGACTTTTTGGGAAACCCTGCTATTCATGTCATAGTCTACCATGGCTGGAACGCTCTCTGAACTTGGTGGAGGACTCCATTTCTCAGCTGTTTTTCTTCTTTTCTGTATGATCTTATCTGGAGAATGTTTCTAAGCACAGGTACCTGACCTTATTTGGAGGATGGCCCTGTACAGTGCTTCCTGCAAGTGCTGTATGATTCAGCATATAAGTCTAGCTCACCCCTTCCCTCTATATGATAATTAATTACTGTGTTATAACCAATCAGTTTTTACCCCATATAAACCCAAGAAACCTCTCAGTAGGTTCTTGGAATTCCTTTCCATGTAAATAAAGCATGGCTGCCCTAGACAATAATTTATATGCACCATGTAAATCCCCCTGTGCTCCCCAAGATCTAAGTAACCCTTGTTCACCCCTAATAAAGATGATTTATTCTGTCTCACTTAAGTTGATCCTGGAAGATAATCAATCCTTAGGTCTCCAGGCCAACAGCCCCCAGATAGAAGGGAGAATCAAACGGACTCAAGATAATTTTATTTTGAAAACAAGGCATCAGATTTTTTGTTCTTTACAATATTGATCTGACATAAGATGTTTAAGACAAAGGAAGACTCTGCTGAAGTCCTTCTTTTGCCTGAAGATTACAACAGATTGTGCACTTAGGCAGAGCCCATTGAGCATATGAGTTTGAAGTTAAGAAAGCTTTTGGTATAGGTGTTTCCAAAAAAAGCTAGAAATCATTAAAGCTGTGCTTAAGTTATTGCTCTTGTTTAAATAAACAGCTTTTCTAGGTGAACAGAATACATTTGGTATTCTAAAGGAGTTGATTTTCTTCTGCTTTTGTTGTTGTTTTGTTTTGTTCTGGTTTGGTTTTGGTTTTATTTCGGCAAGTAATCAGAAAAATGAAATGGTTGTGTGAAAATTGCTGCTATTCACATTTTAGTCCCAAATCAGATAGACATCACCAGTTGAACAGTTGTCAACAGGCCCATTATCTATGCAGCATAAGTTCTTTATCATGAGAAGGGCCATTCATATGGTTGACATTTCTGCATGAATTAATATTAACCTCTTATAGTTAAGACTACTAAACAAAGATGAAATTTCTTGTGGTAACCATTTAGTAAAATATATTTGTGTTCCTGGTGTCATCTGTTTTTAAAGAAAATAATAGGGATTTGAATTAAAAATATAAATATATGTGTAATTCCCTCTTGCACCCTCACCACTATAGCATTTACACTGTTCAGATATATTTCAAGTGCAGCTCAATTGCTCCTTGGTGGCATTGGATGCTCTGTTGATCAGCCTAGGGTCCTCTGAGAAAAGATGCTTTAATTTAAGAATTGAACATTGGTCGATGAGTATGTTTGTGAGGGATTTCTTGAAAATTAATTGATAGTACCCTCCATAGTAAGATGAGCTATCCTACTTCAAATAACAATGAAGACAGCCTCCCCCAGACATTTTCACAAGCCAATCTGATCTAGACAAATCCTCAGTTAAGATTCCTTTCTCAGGTGCCTCTATGTTCTGTCAACTTGACAGTTCAAGTTAACTAACACATTGGGTTATAGCTAAATTGGAGATTTTACTGTAGGCGATAAAAGATGCGGTCTGATGACATCCTTATCTCTTATGTTAGTGGTGTGCTTAAATTTATACATTCCAAAGCTATTCCCTGATAGTGAAAGGCCATTAGGTTAGACATAGAGATGAACAACAAATGGATATTAAGGAGACTAAAGATAGGACAAGATGGAGTGACTCAAGATCAACAACATGCCAACTCTACATGATCTCAAAGTTCTAATAAGACTTGAAATTTTTTTCTACCCTGAGAACTACAGTAGAAAAATAAATAGTTCTCAGAAAGCAGGAATAATATGTTTGATGAGCTTCTCTGTTAATTGTTTCCTCACAGAAGCACCAAGTTGAAGTTGCCAATGTACAGTCAAATGTGATAAAAGATTAAAACCAGAAGTCAAAACACCTCCTCTTGGTATAACAAAAAGAAACAAGATATTGAAGAAAACAAGAAGAGTTGGCTGCATCATCAATTTCCCAACTCCCAGCAGCCAAGCTTAGAGAGAGAAGCCTTCTCGTTGGAGATGGAGGAAATAATTAAGTTCGACATTTACACTTGTAACCCATTACTGAGCAAAGCTCCAGGACTCCTACTAGCAGACCAGTCTATACAGACTGAAACTGAGAATGGTGTTAGACAAGATCTGTGACTGAAGTATCCATCCCTTCTCCAAAATCCTGGCCTCAGAGAGAGCAGTCTCCACTGCCTAGGATACAGGTTATTAAAACAAAGCATGAGGCTGTGAGTGAGAGCAGTCTCCACTGCCTAGGATGCAGGTCATAAAACCAAGCATGAGGCTGTGATTCAACAATCATAGCCAAGTGGGCCTTCAATAAGAGCTACTTCCCAGCACCGGCTGAAGCCATCACATGCTTTGAGAACCTAAAGTGTGTCTCTAGACTAGCCATGGTCCAAAATGGAAAGCTGTCTATGCCCTTGTCCCCTCTGCAATTATGTGGATCTCTTTAAGGTAAACTGTATCTGTTCAAAATAATCTTAAAATATTAAGATTATTCTTAATATATATGAAGTTGTTGAAAATTCAAAAAAAGGCACTTAAGCTAAATAACACAATAAAGCATGTTGAAAGAGATGATCAAATACTAAATATCTGATATAAGATGTCAGATGATGGAGTGACTAAGTGAGGACTTCTACAGAGCTGGACTATAAGGATGCTTTAAAACAATTGTAAAGGCCAAAGAGGAACTGGGGCATGTCTGAGTGCACATAAGTAAATCAGGATGGAAAGGCAATATATGGTGTGGGCACCTGCAAAAACCAGATGGTACAAACCATCTTGTCCACCATTGGTTGATAATAAACAGTGTATTTTGAATGTTACACTTTACCTTTAGGGGCATAAGTCTTTGGTTCATGACAGACAACCAAAGCAGTTATGTAGAATGGGATAAAATATGCAATGGGAATCACTAGAGACTAAGAAGTTGTCTTATTGATAACCATTTAGATATTATAAGGGTAGGTATCCCTACATTAATTATTTTTTTCTGCCGCTGTGTATGAAAATCACCTGACAAAGCAATTTAAGGTGGGGGAATTTATTCTGGCTTACAGTTCCCAGAGGATAAAGTTCATTATGGAAGTGAACCATGGCACAAGTAGAAGGCTTTTTGGTTGAATTGAATCCACCATCAGGAAGTAGCAAAGAAAGAGGAACCCAGTAGATTGAAACGAAATGCTTTGAACCTGTGGCTGCTCCAGCTACATCCATGCTTCCAAATTTCATATGCTCCTAAAATCATAAAGGCCTGTTTCCAATGACCCACTTTATCCAGCAAGGCCTCATGTCCTAAAGATTCCACAACCTTTTCAAACAGCACTACTAACTGGAGACAGTGTTCAAGCACACTAGTCTACACAGGAAATTTCACATTTTCTGATCACAACATATGCATATGAAATTTGGTCACATGGATATAGCTGAAGTAGCCACAGGTTCAAAGTACTTGCTTTCAATCTACTGAGTTTAGTGTACAGTTGTTTGAAAGTCTCCTGAAGAATCAGTCAGCCTGGTGTTAGTAAAATGATCACTCAGAGAAGAGTAGGGAGGAAAAAACTGAAGGCAATAGCTGAGCTTTGAAGGTATCCTCTGGGAGGATGGAGCTGCTTGAAGAAAGAATCCTCGAGCAAAGCAGAGGTTCAAAGGGAAGAGACAAGTGCCTGAAATCCTTCTGCTCATCCTGGTCTCACTCTGGGAAACAGTCAGGGGCAACTGAAGATGGAGAAGCACAGGTTGGGATTGGTAATTGTAACTCCACAGTGATGCTGGCAGTTTCCAGTTTCAGGCAAAACAGAAACTGGGAACTTTAGCAGATATGAAAACTAGCTTGGCAATGGATACAGTGACATAGGATATCTGTTCCACAAAGAAGTTTGTGTAGGCTAATATTGAGCAACTGAAAAGGTGTGAGATACAGGAGATCTAGAATAATAGACTTAATACACTTTCCAATAAGGTAATTATACTCATTATGAAAGTATGACTAGGTGTAGAAATCAACTATATTTAAGAACTAGAGTAGAAAGCATTGATTTAATGGAGGGGAAAACAATATATATATATATATATATATATATATATATAT
>NW_022196891.1:20172546-20222581 GCF_008632895.1 Mastomys coucha | reverse complement strand
ATATATATATATATATAGTTTGAAAATAAACATGCAAGATTTCCTCTTCTAAAAAGTTTGCAGAAAAAAAGGATTGTGGACTTCACAAAATTTGAAGTAGATAAAAATTTGAGCTGTTTCTTTTGGACTGGGGAATGGGGGTCTTCTGAAATAGTTAGAAAATGAGGCACTGCTGTTAGGAGTGTTTTTCGCTAGTTGGATGGGCTCCCTGTTGTGTTCCAATCATGAATTGTTCCAGATTCTTGATTGATCCTTGAGTTCCATAATTAAGGAATGAAATCTTAATTCAATATTTAATAAATCATTTGTGAAATAGTTTGACTTTCTCTGTGAAAACAGTATATTATGACATTCTATAATTTTTAGTTTTGCTTTCCCAGTATAGTGGTTCTGTATTTTGTTTAAGAATATAATGATACAGAAAGTGTACTTATAGATATAAAAATACATTATTTTAACTTAAGATCATGTTTGAATTGAATGCCTCAATAAACCTTGCAATTTCCTTTCATGCTCTTATAACTTTTTACAGTTGTTAAAGAATTGTTTATACATAGATTTAATATTATAATTCAATATTAAGCAAGCAAATTCTCTTGACCAAACTAAATGCATACTTGTAATTTTAGTTACTGATAAAACAAGCATCAACTAATGAGGTGACTTTATGCTAATCCACATAAAGTTTGGATTTTTTCAGTTGTCAGCTTCCCATAAAACCACATGGCAACACATTAATGGATTGGGATTTGTTACCTGATACAGTCTTTGCGAATATTTTAAAAATTGAAAGCATCTGAAAGCAGGTGATGGATATTCTATGTTAACTTATTTTCTACATTGCTGTGACAAAATCTCTGTCAAAAAGCAATTTCAGGAAGAAACTGGTTTATTTTGTTTCACAGATAATGGGTCCAAGTCCATCATGCTTGTAGGAAGACATGATGGCAGGGGTGTCAGTCAACTGATCCTGTTGTATTCACAGTCAGGAAACACAGAGAGATGAATGCTCACATTAAATAGTTTCTCCTTTTTAAATTTGGTCCAGCCCATGAGCTACTCTAATCTAGAGTAGCCATAATGGATATGGTCAAAGATTCATCTTCAAGGTAATTTGAGATTCATTCAAGTTTAGGATTCATACAAGTCATCACAATTACACCCCTGTCTATTTGACATTGACACATATCATTCTTACGCTATTATATTCTATATTTTGTCTTTATAGGTGCATAACCAATTCCATAATGCAAAATGCATTAAAATTACCATCAGCTTTAATAGTCCAACACTGTATAAACTTCAGAGTAGAAGTTTCTTGTGAGACAGAATATAATCTCTTAACCCTGACCTATAAAATTGAGAGTTATAGAGGTTCAGTATGCAACAGCACAGAATAAATATACCTATTTCATGAGAGTAGAATGAAGACAGAGCAAGGAACAATCAGACGAACATAAGAACCAAATCCAGCATGGCAAACTGCAAATCCTAGAGACTCCTGATAGAATCCTTTGAGAAGCAAAAAGGACTTAAATAACCTCCCTAGTATGGGTCTGGTGCCTTCATCACTCGTAGCATCTCTCTGGGGCAATCTCCCAACCTTCCTCCCTTGTCATGCTACTGCAGACAGCCTGGTGTCTACATTTCAACTTAGAACTTTTCTCTGTAACTTCATACGGTGCCCTGCCCACCAGTGTTTCATTTACAGAGAATCTCAACTTGTAATCCATGGTTGGTCTCATGAGACTTTTGTACGTTCTGTGCATTGTTCCATGATCCCCTTAATCTTATATCTGTTATGTCTATTTTGATGGGGATGCTGAATTCTGTTGGCATGGTGGCATGTAGCCTAGGCTTCATTAGACCAACCTGATTTCTGTCTGCCTAGGTGGGTATTTTGGAGCAGAAGACATCTCAGTTTCTCTTCTTTCAAATGTCTTTGCTTTCATCTAAGCTAGAATTTTTAGCGCATAGAATCTTACTCTCAGGATACAATTCCTATTGTCAACAACTTTGAATTTTCTCAGAATTCTTGTCTAGTCAAAATTTAGTTTTTTTAAAAAAAATTTCTCTTTGTTCTATTCCCCTATAGATATGAATGAATAAAAGCAGTGAGCTGTAGCCTAACACAGGTTGACTGTAATGTTGTCTTAATATTTTTGTTGCCAAACAATTAGTGTGTTTCTTTGAAATTCAGACTCACACAAGTTCTTAGAGAGTGGGAAGAATTTTTTTTTTTTTTTACCAGATCCTTTGTCCATATGTGGAGGGTTGAGATCTTAGCCTAGTTTCTCATATAGCTTTGTCCTCCTTGGAAACTGCACAGTCCACATTTCTCTTCCAGTTTGGTTTTCCAAATTCCTACCAAGTTGACCTGTAAAGATCTGCTAAATTAGCCTAGGGCTTTTCTAGATCAATGTTCAACTCTTTTACAATTTTTTTCCATAAACCTTCTTTAAAGGCCTTTAGGTGATATTATCACTTCATTGCAGCCATATTCCTGCTCCTCATGCCAGTTTTCTGTGTTATTTACTTTTCTCCTTGCTACATCAGAATATCTGAAAAGAGCAGTTTACAGAACGGAGTGTCCATTTCATCTCCATCATGGTGGTGAAGGTGTAGTTCTGGGAACTGAAGCTCTTCCTGACACCTGCTCATAACGAAGGAAGATATGAGTTCCCATATTCAGCTAACATTTAAGTGTTTATATAATCTTAAACCCACAGACTGTGGGTTTAAACCCACAATTCCAATTATCCTAACCTACAAAAATCCCTGACTGAGCTTTATATGAAAAGTGATTGTACATCCTGTCAACTTGACAAACAATGTAAACCATTACAGGGATGATGTAAAGTCTTTTGGGGGACTGGAGTTTACATAGCCAAGGCAGTTGTTTCAGTGGGAAATTTTGAATTTCTTTTGAGGCACAGTTCATGCAGTTTTACAACTAAGTCATTTCCTAGGCCTGCCTGACTGGGATCAGAATTTTTATAGCACATCAAGATCAAAATTATGTGAAATGTCTGCTCTTAGCATTAGGTTGAGGAGATACAAATTACTGGGTTCCATTTACCTGAACAATCTAAGACTCAATATACTGTTATATATTTCTCTTTTAAAAATATTATATTTTTATATCTTTGGGTATTTTACTTAGGTATATGTTTGTGCACTATATATGTGCAGTGCCCATGGAAACCAGATCCTTTGGAGTTAAAGTTACAGGTGATTATGAGTATCATGTGATTATGGGAATTAAAGCTGAGCCCTGTCAAAGAGAAGGGTGTACTTTTACATTATAGTCATCTCTCCAGCTCCTGCTGTGTTGGTCTTTTTGTTAGTTAAATTTTAGGATGGAAAAGAAACAAATGAAAGAAAGAGAGAAAGGAAGGAAGAAAAAAAAGAAAGAAAGGAAGGAAGGAAGGAAGGAAGGAAGGAAGGAAGGAAGAAAGAAAGAAAGGAGGGAAGGAAAAGAAAGAGGAAGGAGGGAGGGAGAAAAGGAAGGAAGGAAAGAAGGAAGGAAGGAAGGAAGGAAGGAAGGAAGGAAGGAAAGAAGGAAGGAAGGAAGGTTTGGGCCTCTAAGAAAGCCACATTTGTTTATCAGTGTTGGAGATTGCAAATGTAACCCCTGAGGATTGTGGAGATAGACAGTGAGGTTCACACATCAAATATTTTCCTCTTAGAGAATTGATTGAGTTAATTACGTGTTTCAGATAACTGGCTCTTAGAATTCAGGGAAAGAGAATGAAATATTTAATCAGGGCACTGTAGCAGCATGTATAAAGCTGTGTTTTAAGGATGATTGAAGTATATCTAGTTTAATAATCACATGTTAAGGTACTTCACTCCTGGATGACTCACCCATAGTTCGTTGCCCAATATCAAATAAGTCATAAGGCACATCAGAATCACTTTGCTATAATACTACTTATTAATCTAGCAAAAGAAATTCTGAAAGGAGCAGGTGGGTCCCATAGTGATTGTAAGTCAAGTGGTAAGTCAGGATGAATGTGGAAACCAGGAAACTAGATTAGAAAGATTGGCTTGAAAAACAATGAATATAGACTGATATTAAAGGGTTTTGTATTATTTCATGAGATCTTTGTTCCATATTGAGCTAAAGAGTTACACATGGATTGAAAAGGAAAAGTTTTCACTCTAATAAAACATAAAGATGAGAAGGAAAAATTGGGGGGCATGGCATAAGAGCTAATAGTATTCACAATTCTCAATTCCAATTATCCAACAAAATTGACTTTAAAATAATCAGTGCTAAGTATAGTCCTTATCTTCTCAAGCTTAATTTTTTTCTACTTTAGTTCTAACAGAAATAATGATTAATATTCCTACCTCAATCCCTAATAAAAAACGTATGCTTTTGAGTTTTGTCTGTGGGAGTCCATGTAGTATGAATTAAATTCTCTCATTCTATCATCAGTTGGCCTAGGACTGTTCATAAGAAGTACCCTCTCAGTTCTGCTTTGCCTCTGGAACCTCAGACATCATCATGTTCAGCATTATGTTGTGTGACGGCTTTCTGAGAGGTGAACCACTCTGAGGATGTAGAGCTGTATTTATCTCTGATACAAAATGTATGCATGCAAGGGTATAGTAATAGCTAACGATTCAGCAAAAGTCTGTGGAGACATGCTCATTGAAGGAACGATACTTAGTTCTTCCTTCTAATCTATGGTGGTTTGCCTATGAAAATAAAGAAGTCCAGAGTAGATCTATTAGGCAGAAACATACTAACTGGAATGGGACTAAGTTTATTTAGTCAAACCCTATGGTCACTGAGACCAGAAAAACTGGTGATTGGATCAATGAGTAAGACCAAACAAGGAACACAGGTAGCCTGTCTTGCTTTATACAGTTTGAGAAAGGAAGCTGAGAAGAGATGAAGTAGGAAGTACCCCAGATACCTAGTCTTAATGTGAATAAATTATTTGCACTGCAGGCCTCTGATGTTCATAGGCAAAGGCTCAGTTTATTGGTAGCTGATTGCAGAAGTTAAGGAAACCTGTGGGGTGTTATATTGATTGATTGTTGATGTAGAAGGGGTGAGGAAGGTACCAGACTATAGCTGGTACCATTCCTGGATGGCTTACAAACCAATCTGAAGGGAGAAATTCCATAACAGAAATCACCTCTTCTTGGCTATATTTAGTTTTGTATAAAGCTTATAGAACTTAACCAACACATATGTAAAAATTAGCCATTTTGAAGAAGAAAAAGGTATTTCAAATAATGGCCATCTTCTAAAGTTGTCAAGATGGATTGTTGATTTGGATCTGTGATCATACAAAACTAGTAAAACACGAGAGAAGGAAATCTCTGACTCAAGAAAGGTACAGTTGACATAGCATTAGAAAGGCACCCAAGTCTGCAGTCTCTATGGGATAACACACCCTTGGGAAGTTATAGTAAATATACATCTCTTGTAATTTGAACATTGGAGAGTAGATAAAAAGAAGAATGTTTTCCTTGGAACCTGTAGGGTGCTCTTTCTGTCTCTTTTTCTTTTCAAAATGGTGGCACATTGCCTATATTTTAATTAATTTCCATTTGTTAAGCCATGAAAATCAGAAGCCCTCTCACCAACCCTCTGTTCAATGCACAATGAAGCATGTGTTAGGCAGGTTTCCTGATATTTCCAAAAGATTAATAGGAGCCAAGTTCAGAATTCTGCTTGGGTTATTGAAGGCTGACCACAATGTGTGCTTATAATGCATATTTTCTTCCTTAAAGATATGAAATTCTATTGATGCACTTTTCAATCATGAATTTCTTTGGTATTACAGATACAGAAGTGGTATATAAAACCGAAAATGGACACGTCATGAAACTGAATACAGAAACAAATGCTACCACATTGTTACTGGACAACTCAACTTTTGTAAGTAATGAAAAATTAACTGTATGATGTTATTCCACTACTCATCAGTAATGTCTCCCATAGTACTTAAGTATCTGTAACTTTGCTCGAGTACCTCTACCCCATTTCATGGAGAAAACTGAGACTCGATTTCATAAGGTATTGATAAATTACTCTTCTAATCAGTTCCACTGTCTTCACTAATAGGTCGTTTCAGTTTGTTCCATGGCAATGCCGAATTTCCCCAGAACATTTTTGGGTAGAGGTGCCTTTTGCTGTCCAAAGTTTTCTTTGGAAATCTTAGTCAGGGATAACTGGCGGTGGCTCTGGGGCTTATAACTGGGCTTTTCATTTCTTTTGCTTTGGTCTGTATGACTTTTTTTTTCCTGTCAGTGCCGCTTTGGTTTGGTTACAGCTCTGAGATAATTTGCAAGCCTGTAGCATTTTTCTTGCTGTTTAAGATTGCTAGGCTATTGCTGGTCTTTGTGTTCATGTGAACTTTAAGTTTGATTTTTCTTCTAGGCTTTTGAAGAATTCCTTGAGATTTCTATGCTGATTGCACTGCATCTGTAGATCAGATTCAGTAACAAAGTTGTTTTTATGGTATTAATCTTGACAATCAATGATCACAGGAGGTTTGTCCACTTCTAGTGTTTTTAACCCACTATTAAACAATTGCACAATCTGTCTGTCTTTCTTTGCCTCTGTCTCTCTGTCTCTGTCTGTCTGTCTGTCTGTCTCCTTTTCTCTCTTTGTGTGTTCGTGTGTGTGTGTGTGCGTGTGGTGAGTGTGTGTGCGTGTGTGTGTGTTTGTGTGGTGCACATGTGTGTGGTGAGTGTGTGTACATGTGTGTGTGTGTGTGTGTGTGCTATGCATGTGTGTGATGAGTATGTGTGCATGTGTGTGAGTAGGTGGTGTGTGTGTGGTGAGTGTGTGTGCATACGTGTGTGCATGTGTCTGTGTGTAGTTCACATGTGTCATAGGTGTGTGTGCGTGTGTGTGAGTGTATGGTGCGTGTGTATGTGGTAAGTGTGTGTGCATGTGTCTGTGTGTATGTGTGTAGTGTGCGTGTGTGGTGAGTGTGTGTGTGGTGTGTGTGCATGTGTAGTGCGTGTGTGTGTGTGTGTGTGTGTGGTGAGTATGTGTGCATGTGTGTGTGTGTGTGTAGTGCATGTGTGTGTGGTTAGTGTGTATGGGGGGGGCATGTGTATGGTGAGTATGTTTGTGTGTGTGTTGCACACGTGTGTGTGAGTGTATGATGACTGTGTGTGTGTGCGTGTGGTACATGTCTGTGTGTGGTGCACATGAGTTTGGTGAGAGTGTGTGTGTTTGTGTGTGTGTGTATGTGTCGGTCAGAAGTGGACACCAGATGTCTTCATTCTCAATTGTTTTCACTTTATATTTGAGATGAGTTCTCCTCACTGGACCTGGAGTTCACCAGTTTGCTATTCTGGCTGTCCAGCAAGCCCCAGGAATCATTATGTTTCCGTCTAGGCCTGTGATTACATTGCATTGCCACGTACAACTTTTTATATGGATGTTAGGAATCTAAAATCAGGGTCTCATGTTTGCCTGCCAAACACTTCACCAACTGAGCAATCTCCCATGTTAAAAGTGTTTATCAGATCTAAAAATTTTCTGGCTTAGTCATTAGGGCCTTTTAAGTATAGGCTTGTGTTGCTTGCAAATAGGATGCTTCTACTTTTTCATTCTTATTAGTTCTGCTTTTATTCCTATGCTGTTTCTGTTATAGCCGACTTTTGAGCATCATCAAGTGAGGCTGCAGAAACTAGATAGCTTTGTTTTCTTTTTTGGTTTTAGAGGAAATGCTTTCAGCTTCCCCATTTTGCATTGTTTTGGGATAGTGATATATACAGAGTTTCTATATTAAAGGACATCCCTATTATTCCTAATTTCTTCAGGGATGTTATCACAAAGCAGTGTTGAACTTTGTCAAAACTTTATCTAGATAAGGTGATCCTGTAATTCTGTTTCTTGTGTGTTGTATTTCAGTTACGCATTAGTGTATGCTGAACTAATCTTAAAACCTTAGAACGAAAGTCACTTGGTCATGGTGTATTGTTCTGGTTTTCTGTCTGTTGCTGTGAAACAAACAAACAAACAAACAAACAGTCAAACAACAAAAACCTGGACCTAAAGCAATTAAAGAAGGAAGTGGTTATTGTCTTTAAAACTCTTGGTCACAGTCCATTAATGATGGAAGTTAAGCAAAGAATTCAAGTGAGCGCTGAAGGCAAGCCTGTTTGCTACTCCATATGCCATTAACCAAGAAATTCACTTCACAGCCAAAGAAGTGAACCAAGAACAATCAAGAATGCTGCTGGTTGTAAGCCAGATTTATGTTCAGCTAGCTTTCACATATCCACTATGTGACCACTCCCATATGGAATGGTGCTGCCTAGAGTGGCCCGGGACCACCTGCATGCCAATTAAGAATTGTGACAGTCTTCCACAGTCTAGCCCACATTGCCAGTTTGATCTAGGTAATTTCCCAATCCAGGCTTTTCCTTCTGATAGCTCTAGGCTATGAAAGTTGACCTAACCAGGAAATATATGATTCTTGAAATGCCTTTGTGAGTTCTTTTGCAACTTGTTTTATGGAGAAAAATTTACCTACATTTATCTGGGAAATTGGCCTATATTTCTATGTTGCATTTTATCTGGTTTTATACAATTTTGCCTTTGTAGTATGAGTTTGGTAATGCTCTGTCTTTATATTTTATGATACAATTTTTAGAGTTAGCTCTTAAAGCTTTGTTGGAATCCTGCAATGAATGTTTTTTCTGCATTTATTTATATTTAAATCTCATTGCTTGGTATGAATATATTTATAATTGTTGGTGTCTGTGATGGTTTAATCTTCAAGTCACTGGGGAAGAGGGAACCTCAAGAGAAAGATTATCACTACCAGCTTGACCTCTGTGACAGTTTATTTATTGGTGGTTGATGTGGAAGAACCAGTGCATTGTGGGTAGTACTGAGCTATATAGAAAAGGAAGCTCAGTGGTTCAGAGCACTGACTGTTCTTCTAGAGGAACTGGGTTTGATTTCCACATCATGCCACCCAACTGTCCATAACTCCAATTCCAGGGGATCTGATGCTGTTTTCTGCCACTAATGATGTGTACTACGTATGTACTTGATTCATTCATGAACATAGATGCATACAAATAAAACACCTATACACTATATATATAATTTATATAGTGTATATATATTATATTACATAGTATATATATTATAGTATATATAGTGTGATATATATATATATATATATATATATATTGAGCAATTATGGAAAGGAAGCCACTAAGTAACCAATTATTAAGCTGTGTGTGTGTGTGTGTGTGTGTGTGTGTGTTGTGCGTGTGTGATCTGAGTTCCATCCCCCTTGAAGGAGAGTACTAATTCCTGCAGGTGGTCTTCTGACCTGCACACACAAATACACACAAAAAAACATATCCACAAAAATAATAAAAAATAATAAAATTGATTTATTAATTAAGAGAAAATAATGTCATTTTTGTTATAATGGTAATAAACCAACCCATACTTATCTAGAAATAATTGTTGTGGATGTCATACTTCATAATACTTAAGAGAGAAAAAAATTAGGTAAGACTGATTGCCAAATGTAATTACATAAGACTCTCTGAAGGAATAAACCTCCTTTGTGGAGATAATATCAACTTTCATGAAGGACTGTAGAAAGCAACATAGGGCAGCCTCTAATATTCTGTCCACTGTATGGTCCTCGGGGACATGAGAGAAGGGCAAGAACCACTGAGAGATCACTGCATAGTGGAAAAGAAGCCCCCCATTGGATGATAAGACGAAGATGGCAAAGGGACTTGGGCATAGTCAGAGTATGACCATGAAGGCTCAACTGAGATTAATGTGGTTTGTTTTCTGCAGCATTCCTTTAGGAAGCCAAGATTATATACATTTTCATTGTTTTCCTTTCCCTGTAGGTTAACTTTGTAAGCAAACTGTTGTCACCTAGTCAAATCATTCAGATAAGGTTTAGAGCCTCAGTGTGCGAATGCCCTTTTCTGTGACTGATTCCTTCCAGTCGTGGCCTAGTTCACATAAATGCTATATTTATTTTCATCAGAATTTGTTTTTGTTTCCTTTAGAATTTATTACATGCTTTCTTTTTTCAGTTTCCTTGATACAGCAAGAAAAGTAATTCAGTCCATACCATCATCCTTCATTCCAATTCTTGTTGTTGTTAAAGCATAATATTCCATCTCATCTCATTAATATAGCCTCTATGTGCTAATTAATATGCAATTTATCTAGGCTTATGTATTTATATTTTGAAATTTTCTTTGATGTCTGTAGTCTTTTCTCTGTTATCTATGACTTTTAACAGAGCCTCATTTAATTAATTTTCTAATGACTATTCTTATATAATACTTGGGCTCCCTAAATTCATATATAGCACAGTGGAATTATGCAGGTTATAAGTCTCAGAGTAAAGGTTAAGAGAAGAGAAGGTGGTATTCAGCCAGTTAGCCAAAATTTGAGATGAAAAAATGTAAATTATAAGGATATAATTTCAAAAGAAATCTATTTCCTTCCCACACTAGGGTAGTATTATTAAGGAGAATTGAGTTTTAAAAGTTCAAATTAGCAAATTAGCCGGGCGGTGGTAGTGCACAGCTTTATTCCCAGCGCTTGGGAGGAAGAGGCAGGTGGATTTCTGAGTTCGAGGCCAGCCTGGTCTACAGAGTGAGTACCAGGACAACACAGAGAAGCCCTGTCTTGAAAAACCAAGTGCTCCCTTCAGCGGCACATATACTAAAATTGGAATGATACAGAGAAGATTAGCATGGCCCCTGCTCAAGGATGACACACAAATTCGTGAAGTGTTCCATATTAAAAAAATAAAAAGTTCAAATTAGTTTAATATTTTGATTTAGCAACTCTCCTAAGTCATGGTATCAAAAATAATTTATCAGAATTAAGAGGTAATTCCTTTGCATAATGAGATATATCTTACTTATAGCCATAATCAATCATGATAATTATTATAGCTAAAAGTCTCTTGATAAGTTCATAGAAAATCAATTGAGAAGTTTTATTTATAAAAGTTGTCAAGTGTAGAGCACAATACTCTAATTTTTTGAAAACATGGTCTGCCAAAAAATGTCAATTTACATATTTGTTAAAAGATTTGTTTTATTTTTATTCATGTGTCTCTGTGTATGCCATGAGTGTTCATTGTCCCATGGAAGTCAGAGGAGAGTTTTGGACCCTGGATCTCTAGTGAAACGTGATTGAGAGCTTCCTAATATGGCTGCTAGGAACCAAACTTAAGTTCTCCGGAAGAAAAGCAAGCCCTTTTCACCACTGTCATGTCTTTAGCTCCTCATTTCCTTTCTTAGTCAAGATCATTTGATGCCATTTTTCATTCATTTCAAGCATATTTTAAATATGGTAACTGGTTATTTTAAGTTGTGTAATCATGGGTTAAAGACTCTAAGTAAGAATAATATTGACATAGCTGTCTTTTTTTCTTTTTTCTTTTTTGGTTTGGGTTTGGGTTTTTGTTTTTTGGGACAGGGTTTCTCTGTATAGCCCTGACTGTCCTGGAACTCACATTGTAGACCAGGCTGGCCTCGAACTCAGAAATCTGCCTGTCTCTGCCTCCCACATGCTGGGATTAAAGGCGTGCGCCACCACTATGAATTTCTAAGGTTTGGGATTCCTAAAAAGTTTACCACTCTTTAAGCGTGAGAATGGAAAAGAATTGATTTAGCTCCAAATCTGTTCCTAATAAGTCTAAGCATTTAAAATATTATTTCTAGATCCAGAATTAATTCAGATAAAAGAGTGTGTAGACCAACACTGCAAGCACCCTCTACGTATCAGCTGTGATCCTCGTATTATTGATAATGTGAGGATTGGCAGTGATCTTGAATAACAGTCTTACAGTATTCTGCCAATTCACTTTCTGAAATTAAAAAGGGGGGGCTTGAGAATATATATCCAAGTTTCATGTAGCTAAATATTAAGAATTATTTTAATAAAGAAGACTTAGGTACTAATATGGATTTTTAATAAACAAGAGATAAGAATGTATACACTTTAAACCCCCCCCTTTTTTTTTTTTTTTTGATTTTTGGTTCTTGTAGCCGTGGCTGCCCTGGAACTCACTCTGTAGACCAGGCTGGCCTTAAACTCAGAAGTCCACCTGCCTCTGCCTCCCAAGTGCTGGGATTAAGGGCATGTGCCACCACTGCCTGGCCCCACTTTAAACTTTTAATATATATATGTTAAAGGGACCAGAGAGAAGGTTTGGTGATTTTCAGCATTTGCTTCTCTTCCAGAGGACCCAGTTTAGTTCCCAGCACCCTTATCTAGTAGCTCAAAACCCTCTGCAACTCCAGCTGCAGTGCCTAATGTCCCTGGCCTCTGTTAACACCAGTGCTTTATGTGTAAATACTCACATGCACATACACATAATACAGTAAAAAATCAGATTGCATGTTTTAATAAGCTCTCTAAAATTAGTCTGAATCAGAAATAAATTTCTATGATGAAACAGAATGTATTCCAAGGAAGATTGTATGCAGACAGATTGGGTCCAATTGTCTATTGAGTGTTACAAAAATAGTAACATGGACTAAATGCTGTGAGGGTCATGTCTGTGTGGCGTGTATAAACAGCATCAGTCTACATCAAGACTCTTGACTTGTCAACTTTCATAGTGGTTATGATATTCTTTATTGTTTTCCTTGCTGTGTAACTGTGAAAACAAAATGAATTATGGTGCACTATTCAGAATGATGATTATAAAAGCAGAAAAATTGGTAGTGAAAATTCTGTTTCTCTTTTTACATATCTACTGGGGCACATAGTAATTTTAAATTCTAATTTAAAAATGTCAGAAGCTACCACAGTAGTTGCTATGTGTTTCAAGGACTGTGTTACTGCCTGGTGTGAGTTATCCATAGAAGTTTCCCTGAGAGGAGACAGGGGTTAAAATATCTCCAAAACTTCCACCCTTGACTATTATTAAGAATAATCTAGAGGCTAAATTATACTAAGGTATCATTCATAGGGACAAAGCAGGATTATCCTCAAAGACTGGGGAGATGAGTTGGTTGGTAAAGAAGATAGCTTGCAAGCCTGGAAGCCTATGTCCTTAGGACCTCTGGAAGGGAGTGCCGACTCCACAAGGCCGTCTCTGACCTCCACACAGATGCTCTGACACAACCCCCCCAGGTGTTTCTCTCTGTCTCTCTCTCTCTGTCTCTGTCTCTGTCTCTCTCTCATACACACACCAAAAATAAATATATTTAAAAGGAAAACATCCTTGATAGTGTCCATTGTTGCTAATAAACCTAGCTAATGAAACACATTTGAACATCTTTTGATCAAAATAAAACGTTGGAAGGAATGTCATTTTCCTTTATTAGAAATAATGTGCCTAAACATTTATGTGAAACATAGAACTCCATCTTTGCAATGTCCTTCTGGAGACCTGCAGTACTGCTCACACTTCCAGCACTTCTTGTTGTATAGTTCTTTCTTTGGTCCATTTAAGGCCAAAGGAGTGTATCAGGTAAGAGCTGGAAGATAACATGAGGCAGAATCTGCCACTGCTTTGCACCTTGGCCTCCTTAGAGGACTGCATTCTGCAATGTAGCCACAGCCAGCCAGTCTAGTTAGAGCAGTTTGATGTTGGAGTTATAAACACCTCTGACCATCTGATGGCTGGTTCAGACTTCCATTTCACTTCTGAATAATTTCACATATGGATAACTCCCAGTCATGGAGAGCTAATTAAAACTTTTAAAGAGTGTTCATCAGAGAAACTTTTAGACAGGAAACCAAGTTTTTAGTTCTATTGCACAGTTGGATGGCCACATTTAATGATAATGTGAATTTTGAAATCATGTAGAATACATTTCAAATGTCTTATCTCCAAAACTAACAGATAAGGTTATTAAAAATTATTTTAAATTTCTTAATTTAATCATTGCTCAATGTCCATGTATAACAAAACATGGCATTGTACCCTGTAAGTACTTACATATATAATATACACATGTGATCCCTTTACTAAGGTAATAATATGTGAATAGATCACTTGCACCTGTAAACCAGGACTCAAGACCCTGAGACAGGAAGATTAAAATAAGTTCAAGGTCAACTATAGATACAGAGTTAGGCCTTGTTTCAGAAATAAAAAAATAAAACATGATTTTAATAAAATCAAACTAAAAGCTAAATTTGAGTGTGCAGCCTCACATCCAATTTTATACTCATTTATGGTGATTTAAGCAAACAAAATACATTTTCAGGAGACAGTTGAGGATTCTGACGGTGTTGATGCAACCTCTCCCTCCCTTTTAGCCTTTGGTAATGTTCAGTTTCTGCAGTTTCTTGATGCATAACCCTGGTGGGGTGTGGATTGGGGGAGGGTGGAGTCTGACGTCTCCTATTGCTCGTGTGATAGAATACAGGCATTTTGATAGCACAGTAGAAGCACAGTAAATTAATATTGAATCTACTTGGGAGACATATGAATTCAAGGATTCTGGGTTTTGTCAAGCATAGATTGATAATAGCAGTCCATCACACTGTCACAAAGCTTTCTCAGATTCCACTGCTGTTTACCAAGAAATTGAAGCTTAGAAAAAGGGACGTCCAAAGCCTACACTGTTGCTGCAGTCAAGAGGCCCTTGCTGACAGTAACCTGGTGTGTCTGTTCCTTCGGAGGTCAGGCCAGCAAAGGACCAATGCAGATGTAGATGCTTGGAACCAACCATCAGACTTAGCTCAGGGACCCCACAAGGGAGATGGAAGGACTGGAGGAGCAGAGGGGGATTGCAACCCCATAGGAAGAACAACATTGGCTGGCGGGACAACCCAGTGCCCCCAGAGACTAGACCATCAACCGAGGAGTGTACAGAGAGGGATCCAGGATTCCAGATACATATGTAGCAGAGGATGGTTTTGCCTGACAGCAATGAGGGGAAGCCCTTGGTTTTGTGGAGGTTTGATGACCCAGCATAGGGGGATGCTGGAGCAGTGGAGCAGGAGAGGTTTCGTGGGTGAGAAGAAGGAGAGGGTTGATGTGGGATGGGGGGTTTGTGGAGGGGTAACTGGGAAGTGGAATATCACTTGAGATGTAAATGAATGGAATGATGAATTTTAAAAAAAAGTAAGTTGGGCGAGGATTAGTGCTAGAAAGTACTTGTGGGAGAAACCAGGTTTTGAGCTGAACAGAAAAGACAGACAAAAGAGATGGAAATGTAAAAGGAAGAACTGACTACAGATTGGAAGCATTTCATCACGATTAATTTACAGAGCAACACTTATAGAAGGGACAAGGATGCGGAATTCTTTCCTCAGCCAGCAGGATGTTGGCCTGAGGGAGCTGAGAGCAAAGCAAGGGAGGATGTTGACAGTCAAGTGGTCTATGTAGACCTGGGGTGTGCTCACATGATAGCGCTGCTGGGCCCACAGTGATGCTACTGAGGGTTCCCATGACAGGCACTACACAAAGCGGTCTCCAAACTAAGAGTCAAGATTTGGAGTGAAATTACTCAAGGGCTTTAGCCTAATTTGATCACGCTGCCTAACAGGTGGGGAAATACCCTGTTCAAATAAAACAGGAAGCTATTGAAAAGTAGCAGAAAGGGATTAGCATTGCATAGTTTGTACAACTTGTTCTCCTGAGAGGGAGGAACAATACCACCAATGAAAAAAAGTCTTATAATAAAAAAAAATGAAAAAGAAAAGAAAAGAAAAAAGGAAAAAGAAATCTAGAGTAGTCTCGAGAGTAAGGGGAAAATACTTTGACTCCTGATCCTTGCTAGCTCTTACATACCCTAAAATCTCTTTTAAAATTATTTTTAATAATTCATAAAATGCAAAAGATATACTTTATAAAATACAAATATATATGTATATATTTAATACACAATTGCATTAATGAACTCTTGTCTTTCAAGAACACAGAAGTTACTGTGGCAAATCCCTACTTTGAAGAATTAATAAGTATAAGGAATTAATTTTTAAAACTTAGATTTTATTTCATGTGTGTGGGTGTTTTGCCCACATGAATGTCCCTGCACTCTGCTCATGCATTGCCTGAGGATGCCAGAATCCTTGAAATAATAATAATGGATGGTTGTTAACCATGATGAGGGTACTGGAAATTGAACCTAGGTCATCGCGAAGAGGAAGCAGTACTCTTCGTACTTTGCCATCTCTCCAGCAGCCAAAAAAAATGACTCTTTATTGCGTTCTGGTTTGTTTGTTTGTTTGTTTGTTTTTTAACAAAAAACAATAAATTGCCAAAAATACTTATTTAAAAATTAGGAAAGGTTCTTAAATTAAATGTTTGCATATATATATATATATGTGTGTGTGTGTGTGTGTGTGTGTGTGTGTGTGTGTGTATGCATATTCAAAAATTAAATGTATATGTATATATATATAGGTATATATTTGTGTACATATATATACACATTCAAAAAGGTTAGATGGATCCATAATAGCTACCTAGAGGATCAATAAATGATAGACAATGGAAAAGTAAATAGAAAGATAGATAGATAGATAGATAGATAGATAGATAGATAGATAGATAGATAGAGATTCACTTGCAGGTATCTAATAATTGAACACTATGTGTTACCTCCATCTAATTAAGAAAATATGCCCACTACACACAAAGGCACATATACATTTAATATATAGAGAGAAAAGTATGGCTTTATTGACCTCATTTGACAGTCATTTGTCCAAAATTGCAATTTTACCGTATTTTAAATGTCTCAATCTCTAACACCCATGCCGTGATTCTTTCTTTTCAAACAATTTTGGGTTTTGTATGTGATCATTCTGTGTGTCTGTCTCTGTTTTTTTCTCACACAGCAGACAGACACAAACACAAACACACACACACACACGCAGATAGACAAATACAGACAAACACACACACACACACACACACACACACACACACACACACAGAGAGACACCCAGAAACAGACACACATACATACTGCCCCCTACCACCACTCTGTAGTATCCATTACTGTGAATCTTCACTCCATGTCTTTTTCCCGTTTCTCTGGGTAGATCTGGAAGGAATGATTTAATTTAAATTTGAGGTTTACCTGTGTGTGGACGCTCATGCCTGTCTCCCAGCACTTAGCCTGGACTACCTAGTGGGTTCTGGGCAGACTGGGGCTACAGAGCAGACCGTACTTTGACGTAAGTGAATGTACTTTCAATTCCCATTTCCCACTCACACTGACACGCGTTTGGCTTATTCTGACCATGACTTCTGCAGTGTAGGGTATGGCAGCACATTGGCCCACTCTCCTGCATCGCAGCTTCGTGGGGAGAGAAACAGTTACTCCTTCCTTTACCTCTCGGGCAACATCCACATGTGAGTCTTTTCCTTACTGAACTGAAAACTCCCCCGTTTGGGTTTGTCTCAAGGAAGCATTTTTCATAGCTACCTTTTGACATATTCAGTAGTGTAGCCAGCTCCACTGCCGAGGAGCACTTTGTCCTTTGTTAGATAAAGATGAGGTTTACTTGAACCTGGCTGTATTAGTAACTTTGCTATTTTTTTTAAAAATAGCTTGACAAAAGCAGCTTGAGAAGGAAAAGGTTTATTTTGGCTTATGGTTCCAGGAAATCAAGGAAAATGGAACAAGAAGCTAGCTGAATGCATTTTATCCTTATGTAGGAAGTACACGTAGAACTTCCTTGTGCACGGGCTATCCTGCACGTCTTCAAGTTCTGCCACCAGTGATCCATGTCCGCCAACACTCCATTTTCGATAACCTCCCCAAATAGCACAATTATCCAGAGACCAGCTGTTCACATACACGAGTCTACAAGGCGCATTTCTCATTTAAACTCCGATGCCAAGCATGAAGACACTGGAATAGTCAATCTTATAACCAAGATATTCACTAAGTGAGTAAGAATGAGATGTATACATTGCAAGGACTCACTGCACAGACGATGAGTGACATCTGTCATAGCATGATGAAGCATGATGTGACATGTTATTGTGCTATGTTGAATGACACAAGTTTTTAAATTGAGTAATTTCACTTTTCTACAAATTTCCACTTCTTTTTTATATCCTTAAGTATGGGTAAATGAAAAGACTTCAAATTCTATATCCATAATTTTTTAAAAACCTCATATATCTTAAATGTCTTTTAGCCTCACCCATGTCTTCTTAGCAGATGTCTCTGTTCCAATTATTTGTGTATTTTTAACAGGTTTATTTACATTTTCATTGTTAAACTATTTGGATTCTTTATGTATTAAATGTGCAGATTTCTTACCCAATAAGGTCTATAGTTTAATTTAAAAATTATGTGTGCCCTTACCTTGCAGTTATGTCTATGCACCACATGTGTGCAGTATTCACAGAGGTCAGATATGTAGAACAGTGAACCATCTGAAACTGAAGTTACACAGGATTGTCATTGCTGAGAATCAAACTGTGGTCCTTAGGGAAGAGCAGCCCATGCTCTCAAACACTGAGATATATATCTAGTTTCTATTTCTGTATTTTTTCTTTTTTTTTTTTTTAGATATTTTCCTTATTTACATGTAAATTTCTCCTTTCCCAGTTTCCCCTCCAAAAAACAAACAAACAAACAAACAAACAAAAACAACAAGAACAAACCCCTGTTGCCTTCCCCCTCCCCATGCCTGCCACCCCATCCTCTCTCACTTATTGGCCCTGGCATTCCCCTACACTGGGGCACAGAACCTTCACAGGGCTGAGATCCTCTCCTCCTATTGATGATCGAATTTGCAATCCTCTACTATACACATGCTGGCAGAACAATCAGACCCATCATGTGCAGTTCTTGGTTGGTGGTTGAGATCCTGGGATCTCTGAGGGTACTAGTTAGTTCATATTGTTGTTCGTCCTAAGGGGTTGCAAACCCCTCAGCTCCATAGGTCCTTTCTCTAACTCCTTCATTGGGGACCATGTACTCAGTTCAATGGATGGCTGTGAGCCTCTACATCTGCTAAAACTTTTGCTATTTGTTTTCCTTTATGGATGTTATATTGTTCCCTGGAAAGATTTTTGTTTGGGGGAAATAAGGGTGTAGATCAGTTTGTAGACTGCTTTAGTAATATGATTGAGGCTCTGGATTTAAGTCCCAGTGTCACATAAGCCAGATGATGTGTAATCCTGGCATGTAGGAGAAGCCAAGAGAATCAGAAGTTCAAGGTCATCCATAGCTACATAGGGAGTCTAAGGCAAGTCTGAGCTAAATGAGATTCTATCTAAAAATAAACCATTGTGAGTTTAAGTGTATTTATTTATTTTCCTTAATTACTTTACTATTAATTTAGATTAACTGTGTGTTTCTGTTATGATCACTATCATTTTAGCCTTATATTCTTTGATTCATTTTGAGTTTACTCTTCAATGTGAGGAAAGGAAAATAAAATCATTATTGTGCATTATTGAGCCACATAGGATTACTTGAAAAGATTATTATTTGCAAGTGAACAGTCTTTACGCTTTTATAATATTTGAGTTATCCCAAAATGTATGAAGTTATATTTGGAATCAATATCCTTATATGTTCATATGTGTATATGAATTTAAAGCCAGATATTTTCCCAAACTTCATCTTTCTCTACCCATACCTTGTCAGTTTTAGTGCTTTGTTTCTCATTTTTATTCCTAATGTATTTTCTTTCTCTTTTAAATTATACTTTGTCTTTATTATTCAAAATTTCATATGTGTGTATAATGAAAAATGATCACATCCACTTGCCACCATCCAACCCCAATATCTTCTATCAATATGCCCCCTCCAAAATTCATGTTCTCTTTTATAACCCACTAAGACTGATTAAGACAACCCATATGTGTATGGGATGTAGTGCCATCCACTGGGACATGGGAAACCTACCAGCAACCAGACATTTTGAGCAAGAGTGCTTCTCTCTCCTCTTACAGCTATCCACTTACAATATCTCCTCAACATGGAAAGGTTGTAGAGAGTAACCATGACCTTGTGACGGTAACCACAGCTGCTGTGAGTCTTTGCGGGCAGCAGCCATATGATATCCTGAAGACATACTCACAGCACACCTCCCCATCCTCAGGCTCTTTCTTATATTTTCTACCCCCATTTCTGCAGCATTGTTTAACAATACTTTGTGATGTTATATTGGTGAGTGCTAATACCCACATCATTGAGGAATTGACAAATCCCCTTCTCTTTCCCATTTCCTTTATTCCTTCTTTCATCCTTTATTTTTCTTTTTTCCTTCCTTCCTTTTATCTTTCTTTTCTACCTTGCTACCTCCCTCCCTCCTCCCTCTCCTTCTTGTTCTTTCTTCTTTCTTCCTTCCTTCTCTTCTTCTTCTTCTTCTTCTTCTTCTTCTTCTTCTTCTTCTTCTTCTTCTTCTTCTTCTTCTTCTTCTTCTTCTTTTCTCTCTCTCTCTTTCTTTCTTTCTTTCTTTCTTTCTTTCTTTCTTTCTTTCTTTCTTTCTTTCTTTCTGAGATAGGGTTTCTCTGTGTATCCCTGGCTGTGCTTGAACTCATTCTGTATACCAAACTGGCCTCAAACTCAGAGATACAACTGCTTCTGTTGCAAAGTTTTTGAATTAAAGGCATGTGACCCCACTATATTTTACATTTTCTAATATAATTCTATTATTGTCAGAAGACAAATTTTGTATGTTGTTAACGCAAAGTAATTATGTATTCATTAAGACTGATTTAGGTATTTTTGTAAAGGTATTTAGTGAAGAAAACCTTATATGGTTGAGATTTGTTTTCTGTCTTGTATCAGGTATAGTATTTTATTTTGTTCTTGTGTTTTCTCTTCCATAGTGGTATTTTCTATTTTCCTTTTAGTTATTTTTCTTTGGGATTCCATTTAGTTATTACTTTTGGAATGGTTTATAATAGTAATTAACTGCAAGAGGAAACAGATGATCACACTCAGTATTACAAGCTACTGAAGAATTCACTATGTATCCTTCAAATTCATGCAAACTATTCTGCCTCAGCCTCCCAAGTGTTGGGAAAGTAAACATTATATCATGTCTCCACAACAATATTTTTATTTTACATTTATTTATTTATTTTTGTATGTGTGCATGTGTTTAATGTGTTCATGTACGTGTTGTTTGTGTTTGTGTGTTATGTTTACATGCTTGCATGCACATGACACACACTGGTCCAGATGATGACATGTGGGACTTAGTTCTTTCTTTCCATTATGAAAGTCCTACATATCAAACCAAAGTAGTTAGCATTAACACTTTTTTGTTGAAACATTACAGTGGCTCTCTAGCAGGAGGGAAAATTACATTAAGTTAAATCAACTTAAATTCCTACTTCAGTAGAACACAAAATGTATCCTGCCATTCTTCTATTAGAACCATTAACACTGTATGGTGACTTCCATATGGATTTTATGTCTATGCCATATCACAACCAATACTATTTTATATTAAGTAACTACTCAATTCTCTCCTATAATCAGTTGAAGGGCATTGTTAAAAAGTGATTTCTGCTTTTCATAAACCCATGTGGTCTCATTTCATAATTTATTTTGTACCTTCTTGTAGTTGAGGGTTCTGTCCTGCGTCCCACCTGGAATTCATCCTGGAATCTTTTCTAGGGTAGGTCCAATGGTCGTGGGCACTCTGATGCTGTGTTTATCTAGAAAGCAACTTGTTTCTTCATTTTGCATTCTGTTTTTCTCAACACCGATCTTTTTGTTAATAGTATTTTTTCTTTGATACTTTGGAAATATTATGTCAATTCCCTCTGGGCCTAGATGGCTTCTTATGCAATTAGTCAGCTGTTAGTCTTACAGGGATTCCATATATTTGGTATTAGTTTCTCTTCCTATTCTCATGATTTCTTTTTGTTCAATTTTTTTCCACTTGACTCTCATGAGTCTATTTTAGGATTTCTTTGATGTTGCTCAATTCTGAATTTATTGACCCTCTTGAATAAGATAATGAATATATTCTTTAAAGATAAAATATTTTTCTTAAGTTTTTGAAGTTTCTGCTTCTTTTTCTTGGTCATTTCTGTCTTTAGATTTTCAGTCTATTTTCTATTCTATAATATACTTAAATAAAATAGGAATTTAGTTTTCCATCTCTATAACTCAATATTGATGTTTTCTGTATAGTGAGTAATTAACATTTCCATTCTGAAATAAAATCACTTAGATGTTGTCATCTTGAATGCTGTGAATCATCACCATCATCACCATGATCACCATCATTTAGTTTTATTATTTATTATTATTATTTGTTGTTGTTGTTGTTGATTTCAAATTAGCTTAGACAACTTCCGCCAGCTTAGAGTTACCTCAGAGGATAATCTTGATTGAGGAATTTCCTAGACCATCTTAGCCTGTGGACGTGTCTAAGAGAATTGTCTTGGTTATTAATTGATACCAGAGGGCACAGTCCACCTTGAGTGACACCCTTTCAAGGCAAGTGATTCTGGGCTGTCTAAGAAGCAAGTTACATGTAAGCCTATGTGTAAGCTAACGACTTCATTCTTCTTCCATGTTTTCTGTTGTATTTTCTTGGCTGAGAGTGAGTCCTGTCAGAAGCGATGCTGCATATAATAAACAGGGATGCTTTTGAGTTCCTGCTTTGAATTCCTATCCTGGCTTCTTTCAGTGATAGACTGTGACCTGGAAGAATATGGTGGAATAAAACCTTTCCGAACCCAAGTTGCTTTTGATCAAAGTGTTTTATCACAGCCACAGAATGGAAATTCGAATTGACTCTTTTTTTTTAGTTATCTAACACACTGCAACCCCTCAACAATTGCTGGGGAAAATCAAAAGACAGCAGTGAGTTAGGGGAGACTGAGCAACATCTCACCTATCAGTTCCAGACTCAAACCATTTATAGCCTGCTTGAGTATCCTCAGATTATTCTTTTAATTTGAAGGACTGTTTCAATATGTCATTTAGAATATACATGTTGTAAATCTTTTTATGTTGGCAGAACATGGGATTGAACCTATGGCCTCAGGTATGCTAGGCAAATGTTCTAGCCCTATTACAGCCCCAACCTAAGCCTATTTTTGTTAGTGCCCCGATGATTCCAAATACTTTTTCCTATAAGGAACAGAAAGCAGAAACATTTCTATTTCTTTATTTACTTACACACTTTTTTTCACCCACAAAAGACCTTGGGTATCATTTTGGGGGGAAAAAAAAACATATTTTTAGGGCCAATTCACAGCAGTGTTGTTGGTAAGTGAAAAGAAGGATAAACTACAAATTCAATGTGTATTATCAAAATGCCATGGCAGCATCCAGAATAACAGATCCTATTTCTTGTTATAGGTGTCATGGTATTACTAAATATCCCCATGATTATCCACATGATTGACAGAATATTATTTCATTGTGGCAATAAATTTAATTCATTTAGTTGTAAGGTTGATTCATAATTTCCATATGTCATAGTGGCTTTTCTAAATTCTTTTGGTGAAGCCTTCCATACTGGATATTATATCCTGTCCTGACTTTAAATGTTTCCATTTATTTTGAAACTCATTAAAACCGTTCTTCTAGCAAGGTGAAAGTCTCTTTGAGCTGGGGAGGTGGTTCAATATTTAAGAGTCTTTATTTTTTACAGAGAACTAGGGTTAGAGTCCTAGCACCCACACTGGGCAGCTCACAATCCTAGCATTCCCCTATGTTGGGTCATCCAGCTTCCACAGGACCAAGGGGTGGAATTCCCCTCATATTACTGCTAGATAAGGCAATCCTTTGCTAAATAACCAGCTGAAGCTATCAGCCCCCGTGTATGCTCGTTGGTTGGTGGTTTAGTTTCTGGGAGCTTTCAGAGTTCTGGTTTGTTGATATTGCTGTTCTTCCTATGAAGAAGTTCACAACCCCTTCAGCTCCTTCAGTCCTTTCTCTAGCTACTCCATTGGGGTTCCCACACTGAGTCTGATGTTTGAGTGTGTCCATCCATATCAGTTCTGGTCAGGTTGTGGCAGAGCCTCTCAGGGGGCAGCTATACTAGGCTCCTGTCAGCATCACTTTTTGGCATCAGCAATAGTGTCTGGGTTTGGTGTCTGCAGATGGTATGGATCCCTAGGTGGGGCAGTCTCTGGATGGCCATTCCTTCAGATTCTGCTTCACTCTTTGTCCCTGAATTTCTTTTTGACAAGAGAAATTCTGGATTATTATTTTTGAGGTGGGAGAGTGACCCCATCCCTTAAATGGCGGCTATGCCCATCCACTGGATAAGGTCTCTACAGATTTTATCTCTCCTCTGTTGGGTATTTCAGCTAATATCCTTTCTTTTTGGTCCTGGGATCCTCTTGGGTTCCTGACATCTAGGACTTTCTCCACAGCAACATACTTCTGTAATGCAAATGGCACTATCAATAGGACAAAATAGCAGCCCTCATATTGGGAAAAGACCTTTACCAACCCAACATCTGATAGAGGACTAATATCCAACATACACAAAATACTCAAGAAGTTAGAATGCAGAGAATCAAATAACCCTATTAAAAATGGGATACAGGACTAAAAGTATTCTCAACTGAGGAATCTCAAATTGTTGAGAAACACTTAAAGAAATGTTCAACATTCTTAGTCATCAGGGAAATGCAAATCAAAACAAGTCTGAGATTCCACCTCACACCAATTAGAATGCAAAAGATAAAAAACTCAGGTGACAGCAGATGCTGCCAAGGATTCAAGGAAAGATGAACAGAACATTCCTTCATTGCTGGTGGGATTGCAAGCGGGTACAACCACTCCAGAAATCAGTTTGGCAGTTCCTCAGAAAATTGGACATAGTACTACCAGAAGACCCAGCTATACAACTCCTGGGCATATACCCAGAAGATGCTCTTTGTGCCACTATATTCATAGCACCTGTAATTATAATAACCAGAAGCTGGAAACAACCCAGATTTCCCTCAGTAGAGGAAGAGATACAGAAAACGTGGTACATTTATACAACGGAGTACTATTAAAAACAATGACTTCATGAAATTCACAGAAAAATGACTGGAACTAGAAAATATACTGAGTGAGGTAACCCAGTCACAAAAGAACACACATGATATGTACTCATTGTTAAGTGGACATTAGGCAAAAATCTCAGAAAACCCATACTACAACTCATAGGCTATATGAAGCTCAAGAAGAAGGAAGACAACACTAAAATGTGGATGCTATAGTCCTATTCAGAAAGGGGAAGAAAATAATATTGGGAGTTAGAGGGAGAGAGGATTCTGGGAGGGAGAGAGGACGGGGAGGAAAAAGGGGGGTACCGGTTCAGATATGGGAGGAGATGGGTGAGAAGTACGGAGGGTCAGTAATTGTATGTATTCAATTATGAATAAGGTAGTCTCATCTTGCCCTCCTAAGTATTAGTTGCTGATTAGTTCTAGCTTAAGGTCATTTAGTGTCTCCATTTGTGTACCCCAAGACTCCAATAGATGGTTCAAAACCCATAGATACACAGAGAATTCTGCTTAATCTCAATGGATCTAAAAGAAGCCCTGAAATGTTTGAAGGAGAATTTTAGGGAAGAGAGGTATCAACAGGAGTAGGATGAGGATTGGTGATCGTGGGTGGGAACAGTATTCACAAAACACATTATATTTCAATAAAATTGTCAAAGAAAAATTTCATTTAAGAATAGTGGTTGTAATAAAGTAATCTTTATAGAAAGCATGGCTTGAGGTAATTTGCTATTAGACATCTATAGACCAAACATGTTACTTATTAAGCATCATGTTAGGATTATAGTAAAAAAAAAAAAAAGTAAAAATTTATACTAGTTTGGTTTTTGCAAGATTTTACAGACACACATACATATGCACAGACATACATACACACATACACACACAATCAAACAGACACACACTGTTCCTATATGTTGGTTGTATGCAGGTGCTCTTGCGTTTGAAAATAGATGTGGACCCAAAGGTTAACAACAGTGTCTTCCCCTATTGCCTGCCATCCTTTGTGTTTTCTGAGACAATATCTCTAGTGCCTGAAATAGCCATTTCATCTAGACTGGCTGGTCATTGAACCTTCAAGATCCCTCTTTCATCTTCACAAGTATACATTAAAACAAAACCAAACAAAACAAAACAGAGGAAAAGAAAACCAAACCAAAAAAACAAAGCAAACAAACAAACAAAAAACCAACAATAAAAGAAACAAAGGGAAAACCCTCTCTTCCCATGTACCTTATCACATCACTACAGACTAAGGCTGGTCTTAAATACAAAAAAAAAAAAAGAACAGAAAGCATACATACACATGGAAGCTGAAAAATGCTCTTCTCAATGATAACTTCATCAAGGAAGAAATAAAGAAAGAAATTAAAGGCTTTTCAGAATTTAATGAAAATTAAGACTCATCATACCAAAATTTGTGAGACACAATGAAAATAGTGGTAGGAGGAAAACATATAGCTCTAAGTGCCACCAAGAAGAAACTGAAGAGAGCATAAACTAGCAGCTTGACAGCACACCTGATAGCTCTAGAATAAAAAGAAGCAAATACACCCAAGAGGAGTAGACAGCAGGAAATAATCAAACCAAATAGAAACAGAAAATAACTATAGAAAGAATCAGCAAAATCAGGAGCTGGTTCTTTGAGAAAATCAACAAGATAGATAAGCCTGACTAACCAGAAGGTACAGAGACAGTTCCCAAATTAACAAAATCAGAAATGAAAAGGGAGACATAAAAATGAACTATATCTTAAAATATCTATTCCTTTTGTTGAATATCAACAGTTGAAAGTATTAAAATAATGTTTTACAAACATCATGGAAATATTAATAATTTTCTCACAGTGCTTGCAATTAACATTTTCTTAATGTTTAACTTGAAAGAGTTTTTGCAATTTTGAAATTTTTATAATATAGTTACTGATAAAATAATTTCTCTCCTAGAAACACTGATAATCTTTTTTAAAGTAAACTGATTATTAGACAATGTACACAAATATACAATGTGTTTTAAATACTCTCTTACTATGTCAAGAGGTATCATAAATAAGGGCTTTTGAGTATTTTTCTCAATGATTTATTTTTAATATTTTATGTTCTTTTACTATGCTTAACTCCCAAAGAATATTTTGTATGTTTTGAAACAATTTAGTATTCAACATTAGATATAGAATTCTCTGTTAGGGATAGAATTAAATATTCATTAATGATATTTTTAGGGTATGGAAGGATATGAACATAAAAATTGTACAAATTTTTATATATTATTTGATTCTCAAAATACCCAATATTATTAATATGTTTGATGTATAAAATGTACTTAAAAAATAAAAAAAAAATTTAAGGAAAAAAAAAAGAAGAACCCTGTTTTTTACATGGGTCCTAAAGATCCAATTTCAAGTTGTAGTACTGAGCCATCAAGCTACCCAGCTCCTTACTCTTTCTGTTTATTCCATTATTCAATGTACTTGTGCTTGAATGTAACAGAGTCATTTAGGAGAAAAATATATTCAAGCTATAGTAAGCATTAAGATAATTTGAAAACTCATTAGAGCAGCACAAACTGAATTTCAAACAAAAATTGACATGGGTATGCAAGTCACAATATTCCTGTCTCCTTTTAAGTAGAGCCTTTGTCATCTGTCAACACTTCCCAGTAGAAAAATACTGGCACATTTCCCTTCAAATCATCATTTCTGATCTATTCACCTTATGGAGAGAGCTCAGAGGGCATTAAAAAAATAAAGATTATAAGGAAATTATGCAGGATGGTATATTGACTATGATCTAAATCAATAAGAGATTATTATTGCCATTCATGATTACTGAGCAGTGGGGATGTCCATAAACTATTCCATATCGATTACTAGGTACAGATGTACTAGTCTTAAAAACAGAACATCTAGCCACAGGATTGAGGAGCAGTGTCAGTTGGTAAAGTGATTGAAGTTTTTTAAACACAGGTTTTAAAAAAGCTGGACATTTTAGCGTGTGCTTATGATCTACTAAGAAGACTCAGACAGGGGCATGTCCCTGGTCTTATATGCACATATGCATATATATGCTGCATACTACCCTACATCGGTTTCAAGGAGTGGCAGAACTTATATTAAAAAGAAAGGTGGAAAGTAACTAAGGTTGGTTTGTTGCCTCCACTTTCATTTTTATACACATGCACCCACTATACACACACACATTTTGAGAGAGAGAGAGAGAGAGAGAGAGAGAGAAAGAGAAAGAGAGAGAGGCAAGAATGCATACACATCATATAAAATTACTGAGTTTATATCATACAATTTTCTGCATTGGTTTGTTTTAGAAAATAGCAAAGAGAAGAAAGTGACCACTGTGTTTATAAAACACCAAAGCACCATTTGTTATCACAAGGAATTATAATGAAATTTCTGTCCTTGCTAACAGAATGGCTAAGGAAAGGGAGGGAGTAAAGAAGAAGCGAAGCAAGATCTGAGCTTCAAATACTCTCCAGATAAACAGATTGCTGACTGTCTGAATCAAACCCTGGCCTTGACCAAAGCCACTGTCGGGAAACTTTTCTGTCCTCTTCTTACCTGCTCTGCTCTTCTTTCACAAGCCAAACTGTAAATCATAGGAATAAAAGCCCACATTTGGTATCAAACCATGCTTGTATATTGACAGTCTTTCCAGCTTCTATTGAGTTTCACTTTTCTTTTTAAAAGATTTTACATTAATTCATCTATTGATTGATTGATTGTGTGTGTGTGTGTGTGTGTGTGTACATGTGTATATGTCTGCCACAGCTAAGGAACATTTGACAGTTCGTAGCTTCTAGAAAGGCAGAACCTCTTTGCTTCAATGATGTGGCCCTGTGTAAGTCAACAATGCTTTATGCGTAGTACAACTAATTGGTTTCAACATGGTATTAAAAAAACAATAAACACTGTATATTTTTTTTTTACCCAAGATATTACTGCTTTACAGTTTCGAGTACAGAGAGCTACTCTGTGGAAGTACACTGACTAGGTGTTTCTGTTTAGTTTTCTATATTATAATGACAGGTACTTGTACATATATTTATTGCCAGCTTATTCCAAAAAGCTTGAGGAATTTTTACCCCACTTAAACAGTTCTGGAATATAGTATGTTAACTTTTAAGGCCACCAGTCCCTCTTACCAACTGTGCCAATTTAATCCCATCCTCGTCCTTTTCATCCAGTTCTTTTGCACCTTCGATTCGTGCCTGTGTTCCATTTCCTAGAACTACTGACATTTTGCTTTGTGTTCAGTGATTTCTTGCTGTGATCTTTAGTATCTGACATGTTGGAACACCATCATTATCTGTTTCTAACTCCAGTTATAACGTCTCTGACAAAAGTGAATCATTGCATTGAAGCCTCTTAATAGAGACATTACTGTGGTAATAAAAGATGTAAATTGCAATTTCAAACAATCTACAAGAGCAATGACGGAAACAGTGATCAGTCCTTTGATGAACTGCAAGCAGATATTTCTATACAGTGTGGTCGGATTTGTCACTTAAGCAAAAAAGAATAGAAACTGAGTAGTATATACTTAGGTTTATAAAAGTTCTATGTGTCTGTGAATGTGTGTATATATGTATGTGTATAGAGGTTTCCACAGAGGCTAAAAGGAAGCATCTGATCCTCTGGAGCTAAACTCTGAACCACACTAATAGGGGCTGGGAACCAAAGTCTTGCCCTCGAAAAGAGCAATGAACAGTCGTAACCTCTTCTTCTCTCTGGCACAAAATGCAACATCTTAAATGAAGAGAATTAGAACAGGAACTTAGGCAAATGTATTTTGAGGAAGGAGAATGGCGAGATAAAGTTGTTACAGCAAGTTCAGCTGGACATGTGTGAAGGGGAAAAAAAGGAAACACATTCTGAGGATATAATGCTAGCATTGACTTAAAAGCTCTGACAGATTTTTCAACCACCTTTCTTTCTCAAATAGTAACAGAAAATCTTATACCTTCCAAGAGTCCTCTGCTTCAAATCCTCACTTGCCTGGGTCTGTCCCTTTCACGTCTTGACATTGTTTGTTTAGCTTGTCGCAGGTCCTCCTGACCCCCCTGACAGATAGGGTAGCCTCAGATCTGACTCCCTTTCAATCCATTTGCCAAAACAAACTTCTATACACAAACAGATCTTAATCCCTCCCATGACTCCAGTGTCACTGTTCTGATAATCCCTGCCATAATGAAGGGTTGATAATGTGGCTTTAATATTACCAATATCCCAGCCTCCATCTCCATCTTCTGTGGAAGCCTTCAAAGCTATCTGCATGTCTTCTGGAAATTTCTTATAAACTAATACATGATTTCACTCAAGTGGGAGATAATAGATCACAAATCTTTCACCGACGTTCTTCAAATGCGTGAAAGGTTTAGGCTTTTATTCTTAGAACCTCATCAAGAGCAGCTTTCCACACAGCCATCCTTAAGGCCATTCTTACTTTCCCATAAGTGAGCAAACTGCCGAGCCCCAGGGAGAATAGCTTTCCTCCAAATTGAAATTTATTCCAGCACAATTTTCACAACATACAATTTTAAGTTAGCATCTGGTTTTCTAACTCTTCATGAAAAGAAATCTTTTTTTTCTGAAAACAACACTATACATTTCCTGTATGATGAGGAGAAGCCAGTCTTGGCTTGTGCTCCTTTGAGAGAGTCTAGTCAGTCATTCTCACCCTGGCAGCCACGCAGCCTTGCTGTAAGCCTCTTGTCTCCACAGGCTGTTGGGTTTCACATGCCTGCTCTGCAATGGACCACAGGGGCGCCTGCTGCTTATCTTACTCTGCCCAATATGGCATGAAAATCTGCCTAGTGGGGTACCTTTTTAACTGGTAGCGCCTTCAGAGACTTTGATGCTTGTCCTATGGTGAATGATCTGTGACGATCTGAGTGATATCAGACATCTAAGAGGCTGCACATGTTTCTCGGGTGCCTTAAGTATCTCACTCTTATTAATTGGTCCGGTAGACCATGTGCATTCTTGTTTTACTTGAGCTTATCCTTTTGCCTCTCTTTAAAGGAACTTGCTGGAATGTAGAAGTCAAACCTTTTATGACCCTCTAGGACTCTGAGCTCAAATAGTCACTGGCAGCATTATTATTTAATAATGCTAAATCCATACAGAAATTGTTTGTTGTTCTGGGGAGATGGCTCAAAATCCCAGCATTAGTAAAATGGGATGTAGAGTCAAGGGGATCCCTAGAATCAACTATAAACTATCCTGGCCTACTTGGGTATGGTCTAGGCCAGTGAGAAACCCTGACACAAACAAAAACTGGGAGGGGACTGAGCAGTAATTACCAGATGTGTTTTGGCTCCTACACAGGAGTATGCACTTACAGCACACTGTTCCTACATCCCTTTATCTCAGCAAGGAATTGGTTGTGAAGGTAGCATTAAAGTCCCTAAAATAAACTTCCCCAAACTCATCTTTGTTTTTATTTATGTGTGCTGGTGGTGAGGGGTTGCCTGTGATGTCCAGAGAAGGGTTTTGCCTCATCTCCAGCTTTAATTATAGGCTCTTGTGGATGTTGAAAGCAGCACTCCGGTGCTCGGGAAAAGCATCAATCACTCCTAACTGCTCAGCCATTGCTCTACAACCCCACCCCCCAGCCCTGTTTGGAAGGCTTATCCAGTTGAGACTCAACATAATTATATTAAAGTTCACAATTAAGACCAGTGTCAAGCTGCTCTCATTACTGTTAGAAAGAACTTTTTCTCTCAGATTCAAGAGATAACAATACAAATGCTTTATAGCCACGGTTCTCCCTCTTCCTAATGATGTCA
Organism: Mastomys coucha; assembly: GCF_008632895.1. NCBI lineage: Eukaryota > Metazoa > Chordata > Mammalia > Rodentia > Muridae > Mastomys > Mastomys coucha. The sequence continues at coordinate 20,190,866 of NW_022196891.1, read as the reverse complement.
CACTTTGATATAGCTTTGCATGTTGTGGTGACCCCCAACCACAAAATTATTTTGTTTCCACTTCATAAATCTAACTTTTGGGATGGTTAAGAATAGGAATGTAAATATCTGATCTTTGAGCCCTGTCAAAGGGGCTTTTGATTTCCCAGAGGGTACAAGACCCACAGGATGAGAACCACTGCCTTATAGTAACATAGACTTGAGTAAGGCATCCAGCATTCCTTAAAGAAACTGACAGGTTGTGTTGTGTGTGTATATGCGCATGTGTGTGCAGATGCAGGCATAAAGACTAGAAGATCTGAAGTGTCCCCACTATACAGCATTCTATCTTATCCCATTCGGACAGAGTCATTCATTAAACCTGAAGTTATCCTGGCAGCTAGCAAGTTCGTAAGTACTCTGATATCTCCACAGTGCTAGAAATGCGGGTGCACAAGGTAGCACTAGCTTTTTCTATGAGGGCTTGCGGATGTGAACTTAGGTCCTCATGTTTTTACTGGGCAGGTTTTCAATCGCTGAGCTGTCTCTGCAGCTCTAAAATGAGTTTCCAACGTTCACATTAAGGGTCCTTGAATCCTAGGTGACCACTGCCGGGCTCGAGATTCAGCAGCTTGTGCCCCTGCAAAGGTATTTGGAACATTTCCCAGTTTGTGTGCAGCCAAAGCTGGAGGGAGTAGAGTGATAATTAACAAAGTGTCAGACTGGATAATGGGAGGAACTGTAAAGACACTAAAATGTTGTTACCAAGGCCCAGACGCACCTGTGAAAACAGGAAGTTAATTTGTGTGAAGAATATCACACAGGGTGGAGGAGGCAAAGCATGTGAGATTTCCTTTAAAAAATTCATACTAGACAGAAACAAAAATCTACACACACACACACACACACACACACACACACACACACACACACACACAAAGGATGAAAGCAAGGAAGAGCTAACAACACCCTCTGGCTAGTGGGATCACTCAGGGACTGGGAGAGAGGCCCTCTTGGACTTTCTTTGCCCCTCTGTGACCTTGAGACAAAGTTGCCATCTTTGATAGTGAAGTTTTCTACTCTAGGACAGAAGTCGAGACATTGATCTCATAGCAGGTTTTTAAATAGCAATGGGGCTTCGCCTACTGTCCATTTCGTCATCTCTTTAAATAACAGTATATTTGCCAAGACTGCAGTGCCAGCACAGGTGACCTTGTTGATTGGATGTTAAGTTCTTTGTAGTCTAGTTCCTCTTCATTTTTGCTGCATAATCAGTTAGGCAGAGGGGAAGAGGGAGGAGTAAAAGGTGATGAACCAGGATCTCACTCACGTTCGGTTACCCTCAAGGACTGATGGACATCACTGACAGTCTCTGAAGGGTGGAGGATGTCCACAGGACATAACCTGCTTGCCGAGAAGCAGCAGCTGACTGGAGCATTGTTATTATTGTCCATTATCTTTAATAATTGATCCTTTATGAGTAAACACAGAACGGTGGGATGCTTGACTGCTGGCGCTCGCTGGGACTTCTATGAAGATTGGACACAAGGCTAATTAAGGAGAACTTCCAACTCTCAGGGCTGTACTCTGGCCAGTCACTGTGGTCACTCTGTTCTCTTTGTACTTCTGACTCAGGATGAATAAACTAAGTTATTTCCGAGAACAGTTGTCTGCCCACCTTAAATAATACAACAACTGCAGCAAATCAAAAACGAACCAACACATTGTTTTCTGCAGTGCTTTTGAAATTCAGTGAATCAGATTAAAAGAAAAAGCAAAATTAATTTAACAAATTAAAAGCTACCCTGAAACCAGAACAAAGGAGGAACTAAGCTTCAATTACAGCCTTGATGACATCTCCCAGGAACTAGTCTTCACACAGGGGTAAGTTGAAGCTGCCTGATGGGAACCAGTTAGTTTTTTTAATTGTCCTGTCTCTCCTTGTTTCTACTTCACAGAGAAGGAGACTGGAACTGACAGATTTTTTTTTTCATGGATATTCATCGTTCCTACTTCTTTTTTAAGACCTTCTCAGTCTTTGAATATAAACCCTTTGGCCCCTCCTACTGGATTACTTATTATATTTTTATAGAGAATGTAAAATTCCTCAAATATAATAAAGCTAATAAATGCCCTTAAATTGTTAATTTTTATTGAAAATAAAACATAAATATCTCACCATTCCATGTTGACAACACATGTACCAAATGCCACAGGTTGAGGGCTCCATGATACTAAGCTGCCACACTTAGATTCTGGATACAAATCCCACACCCAACTGGAATACATGTCGGTCGGCGATCTCCTGTTATCTCTTCTAGTTTGGAAATTCTTCAGTGGTGTTGGATTTTAGTGAGGAGGCAAAAGGGAGCTGGACTGAGTCACTGAGAAACTGTCTTCAGGCAAATGACGTAAGAATGGTCTGAAAGAGATCTTTAGTCCTCACCCCAGACAAAGTACATTGTCTCCTTTCAAAGATCTCCTACATAAAGTGGGGGCATGGTGTTGCAAAATGAGGAGGACTTAGTATAAGGCCTGAGCTCCAAGGCCCAGGTAAAGGAACATGGCATATGTGATGTCAGTTATGAGACAGGGGCCAATCTCTCTTAGAGGAGAAGAATGGAACATGGTTTATGTGTGATCCACGAATTGTGACAGTGGCCAGGCTGCCCTGGACTATAGGAGTCTGATGTGTTCACGCCTTGCTTTCAGTCCTTTCTGCTTAGCGCCTGGTAACCTGCAGGGAGGGCCTGGGTCTCACAGAGGTAAGCAGAGGGCAAGCCTAAGGATACTAATTCATTACAAAGACTAAAATGCAGATGACAAGATGTGAAGAAAATGTCAGACAGAGAAATGTCCTGACCACAGGAGTCTCTGTCTTGGATTTGGAATGCATCACTATCCTCATAGGCATTATCATGACTCAGAATTCCCTTCCATCCTCAATGTGCTGGATTATTTGGTCCCTGTCCTTGTAGAGACTCAAACATCATGATTGAGCCTTAAAGTCTACAGATTGAATGCAATTCCCTTCTTTCCCATATCTTGAGGTACCACCAGAAGAGGAGAAAAGGGGTAGGGCCAAAAAGGAAAGAGAAGAGAAACCCATCTCTACCTTTTTCTGTTTTCTTTAGAGAGCTTTGTTTGGACATTACTTTGAACTGAGATGTATAAAGTTATTTACATAGGCATGTCTCTACAAATACCATGCAAGCAGCCTAGTTTGCTTAAAGTAACTTAAGACTATTTATTTTTGTTCCTGTCAACTCAACAATTTTCCTATCTTCCCCTTTGATCCAAATGCAACAAATACCTATATTTCATGTAGCACCATTTCTCTCCTTTCTATGTATTTAACAATCATCATACATTTAAAATTACCTCTGTCACAAGGTCAGTTCAATTGTTAAATGGCAAGCTCAGAATCCAATCTACAGGTGCACTGTAGTTACAATAATTGTTTGCTATCAAATACAATTAGTTACATATTTATACTGTATCTGTTTTACCCTGGGAATTCCCTTTAAAGAAAGTTTGGTTTTGATGGATCTTTAAATATAAATGTTCAAGGAAATAAACAGGAAAAAATCAGAAAATGGCAACACAAAGAATTTTAATAATGTATTTTTTATTTCTAGTAACACAATATACAACTATAAAAGCATTGTGGATATTTCAGAATTCCAATGAGGTTTTACAAATGTGAATGGATGTGAGCACATATGCATTTGAGATATACATATGAGTGTGTCAAAAATAAATATATAACTCACAAATATATATAGAGAGCAACACAGAGTCTGTGTTTGTATTTGTGCATGAGTGCATCAAATAAAAACATATACCTTATAAACACATCTATACAGAGAGCAATACCCAGACAGAAGGAAGGGCATGCAAGGGAGAAAGAAGAGGAGAAGGAATGCGACTGTGCAACCCAAACTGGATATCACATGTAGCCTAGACTGACAACAAATTTGGAAAGTGGTCCTTCTGCTACTATCTCCCCAGGTTTGGATTCAGGGGTGTGAGCCACCACACTTGGCTCAACATTTGTTTGTTTGTTTGCTTCCTTAAGACATAGTCTCATATAGTCCAGACCATGGTTTTACCATATTATAAGAAGATCTCAAGTATTAACAAAATTAATTTTCAAATGAATGAAAGTATACATTTCAGAACATTATGTCAACAATGTGCTTAATGGTTGGAAATGAACTTGAACTTGTGATTCTTCACCCTCTACTCCTCCAGTGTCTGTTTTTGCATCGACAGGATGGAATACTGGGCTTTTGCATGCACATCCAGAACTGTACCAAAAGAGTACCATCCCCACCCCACTTTTCCTTGATCATAAAAATATTTGTTTTTAAGTTATTATATAAAATATCTATTTTCATGCATTTTAATGAACTGTTGGATATGATTTAAAAAAAAACTTTTGTGTTAACTGATATTGATACTCACAGTTATTGTGACAATATACATAAGACCAACACTAACTCAAACCAGACAAAAATCATACAATTAAGGGAAGAAGGTGAGCAAGAAACCTTCCACTAGATGAGGAGCTCTTGGTACCTGATAGGTGCTGAGAGGGAGAGAATAGGCTTTCTGAAATTCTGTAATCACTGGTACGTCAAGCACATGACAGACGGGTCTCATTCTCCAAACTAGGCGGGCTATACAAGCTGCACTGAATGGGGAAAGAAAGAACAAAGTAAATGTTGAACTGGAAAGATGGGAAGGTGGAATGGACAATTATGAGAAAAGCTTTTTAGAGAGCTGTACTATTCCAAATTATATTGTATAAAATTATCACAGAACTAACAATTAATTTTCAAAAGAATGAAAGTATCCTTTTCAGATTATGTTGACAAATTGAGATTTATCCTATACTTGATATCAATATTCAAGTCACTTATTCTGTTATTCATCTCTGTAAAATAATCACTTCTTTCTTTCTTTTCGTTCTTCTAGGTAACTTTTAAAGCATCCAGACACTCACTCTCCCCAGATTTAAAGTACGTTCTCCTGGCATATGACGTCAAGCAGGTAAAGGAACTCTTGTGCTTCTACTGAACTATTTCTCTGCGGACACTGAGACAGTAGTTTACATTTAAACTTAGAAGTGATCAGGCATGTTGAGGGTGGCTTTGCTAAAGACATGGTTGAAGTAAAGATCATTGACTAGCAAATAACTAGGACAATCTGTCAGATGTGAGTTACAAATGCATGAGGTTTTACCAAATATGACAGACATGCTTTCTATTTTTCAGGATAAGCCCATCAGCATCGGTGGTATTTGGGGGCATATATTATAGGTCAGAGACTTTCTTACTGGATGTGTCTTGTGTTGCAGTGTATACACAAAGGGAACACTGTTTAAAATAATGATCAGTATATGTTTTGGTAGTATGTTTAAAGTTTTCATTACATTTGTGTGTGTGTAGGCATTGGTGTTTTACATAATATGAGTGAAGGTCAGAGGGCCACTTAGTGAGTGGATTCTCTCTTCCTACCATCTGGGTCCTAGAGACTGAATTAAGGAATTGAGGTCAACAATCTTAGTGATAAGTGTCTTGATTCATGGAGACATCTTGCCAAACCAGGATTTGGATTTTTTGTTGTTGCTGTTGTTAATGTTTTACTGATAATTTTGTGGATTCTGAAGTGCCTACTCATTTAATATGGCAAGTGAGGTCTTCAACACTGAACTACTTTGTCAGCTGGTGGTGATTTAGAAATATCTATGTCGTGTGTGTATACATTTTTTGAATAAGCATCTATATATACATTTGTATAAATACAGATATATCCATGACAGGGAACCTAAATAGAGATCAGCAATAACCTGTGTGTAACTTTTCAACTTCCATCTTCTTTAAGACAGTATTTTTTTTGCATTTTCTGTTTCTGTGTACCAGGAATACTGTCTGTGAAGTTTTGTAGATTCTCCTGTCTTCTGCCCCCAACTGCCCTGTGGAAGCAATGGAGTCACAGACTTTGTATTATGTGTCAGTTTTTCCTGGCATTCTGAGGATTTAAAGTCAGGTCTTCAGCTTTTCATGGCCAGTGCTTTTATCCACTGTGCTGTCTACCTAGCACCGTTGATGACATTTGATGTCATCTATGTAGTGTCAGAAAGCAGAACAAACTAAATTAACTTTAAACAACTACAATAATCTTTTCTCAGTCATCGCTCTATTATTCTACTTCAGCTTTAGAGTACAATTAGCTCATACCTAAGACAAGTGAGTATTTTGTACATAGATGCAATTTGCGAAGTGAAAAGAGCAAAGTAAGTGTTAACAGGCAATTCGCCACATTAGGTCCGATAGTGAATAAATGATGGGAGATTACTCAAGGAAGTTTTATGAGCTTTAGGACAGACAATAAAAATTGATGGAGTTAAGGCAGGAAGCCTCATATAACGCATCAAAAGCCTTCGGACACATGACATTTCCCACTTCAGAAGGACTAGCTGTTTAAGGCATTAGCCTTTTGGAGTGGACATCTGATGTGTATCTTTAAAGTTTATATTCATACTGAAAAATATAAATTATTCTGAAAAAGATGGTGACATTATCATTACATGCCAGTCAAGTCTCTCCTTGTTTTTGGCTGACTGGTGATTTCTTTGTGTTTCTTTCATTTGCAGATTTTGTAAGGTACTTGTTACAGTGAGAAAAATGTGTTTTTTAATATGAGAAAACATAATAAAATCCACTCTAAGGTTACAAAATAGTGATATCTAAAAGAATTTAAAATTTACCTCTTATATTAAATAAATAACAAAATTTTATCTTTTGATTATGTTTTGATATATGTGGTTGTGTGTGTGTGTGTGTGTGTGTGTGTGTGTGTGATGGTACCTGTATAGTAGTCAGTTTATAGGAGTTTCTTCTCTCCCTCTACTACATAGGTACCAGATATTGAATTCAGACTTGTTGGCAAATATCTTTACCTCCAGATCCAGCCTGCTGATCCAATGAACATTGGTATGTTAGCATGTGATAGCAGTCATGGAAATCAAGAGTAGAGCTGTCAACAAGATAAACATTCATAGCAATAACAGAGAATCGAGAACTCAGAAATGGGTTCTTTTGAACATAGGCAAGTAAATTTTGGAAGAGTAAGAAATCTCTTCAAGAATAAAGTATTATAATCTTTTCAACAAGTGGTGCTAGAGTGATTAGATATCCATAAGCAGAAAGAAAATAAGAGACCTGCAAGATAGCTTAGCGGGTGAAGTTGTTTCCCACCAAGCCTGATAATCTGAATTTGAGCTCTGGGATCCATAGAGTAGGAGAAGAGAATTTTAAATATATATATATATATACATATATATATATATATATATATATATATATATATACAAGTACACTAGATCTGTCTTCAGACAAAATGGAAAAGGATATTAGATCCCTTTACAGATCATTGTGAGCCACCATGTGCATGGTTGTTGGGAATTGAACTCAGGATCTCTGGAAGAGCAGTCATTGTTCTTAATCACTGAGCCATCTCTGCAGTTCCTACTTATTAAATTTTAACACAGGTCTCACTATGAGGCCAAAGCTTGCCTTAAAACTCTGCACTTTCATTTTTAATTATTACTTGGGGGACTTGAATACAGTTCAGTTAGTTGATATAGTGCTCTGGTAGCATACATAAAGCCTGGTATTTAATCATCAAGTACTGCACAAATAAAACATGGTGGTGCATGCCTATTTTCCAAGGACTCAAGATACAGAGGAAAAAGTTACAGAGTTCAAAGTTCTTGACGACATAGCAAGTTTGAGGCAAATCGGGTATACACAAGACACTGTTTATCACCTCACATAACCCAGATATTCTTAGATATTCTTTTGTTGTTAAACAGTTAAATGGTTATAGAACCATGCATAGTATACAACTCTGAAAGATAAAGGAAAAGGACTTGATATATCCAAGACCACGGGTGACTCTCCACAGTCACACATGGTTTTAAAAGGCAAGCTCCAAATCTAATGGGCATGCTTCGATTTATATAACATTCTGGAAATAAGAATGTGGAGAGATGGAAAGTCAGAGAAAGAATTTTTCAGACATAAGGAGAAAAGAGAGAACAATTCTCTTTATTTTGTGTAGCAATTTGTGTGCTCTTAGTGGGGAGGAAAATGATCTGGGCGTTGACTCTGTCAGTACACTGTATTCTTACAAACTGTGTTGGGTACTATGTAGAATGATTTGAATTTCATGTTTTATTCATTTAATGCATACACATGTCTGTATGTAGAAACACATATGTACCACAGTATGTGTTTGAAAGCCAGAGGACAATTTGCAAGAGTCAATTCTCTCTTTCCACCCTGTGTGTCCCAGGGATGGAGCTCAAGCCTCTAGGTGTCAAGCACCTCTACCTGCAGAGCCATCTCACCAGCTCTTGCACATTAGGTGAAACTAGCAGAAGGATAAGTGGCAAATCCAAGCACATTTTATTCAATTCAACTATATATGAATTTATGATTAACTCAAAATAAAAACATGCAATTAGTAAAAATACATACTTGAAATTTTTTCTAAAACTTAAAATTTATAAAAATTCAGGTTCAATTTATTTCATCATGTATGTAAATTGTATAAAATCTTGGAACTCTTTGCTTACGTGAATTCCCAGGAATAGATGAGTTCGATTTTAGTACTTGTTTACGTATTAATTTTTTCCAGGGTAATCTTGCAGAATTTTAAAGATTTGTGAGTGAGAAAAGTTAAAAATAGAAAAACAGATCACATACTAACCACAATGAGTTCATGAATATCTCATCCCTATCTGTGTTGAGCACTTACATGTCTTGGGGGAATGTCCAATATCAGTTCGTTCCAAGTGGTAATATTGAATATTCCTGTGGATGTTTGAATAAGAATTCCCCACACAGGCTCATATATTTGAATGCTTAATCATTATGGAGTTGAATTATTTGAAAGGATTAGGCAGATTATGAGGTGTGTCCTTGTTGGAGAAAGTGTGTCACTGGGAGTAGGCTTTGAGATTTCAAAAGTGCATAACAAGCCAAGTCTCCCTCTATCTCTCTGTCTCTCTGTCTTGTCTCTCTGTCTGTTTCTCTCTGTCTCCCTCTTTCTCTCTCACTCTGTCTCTTTCTCTCTCTGTCTCTCTCTGTCTCTCTGTTTTTTTTAAAGTGTTTCAAATCCTGTGTTCCTGAATTGTATACCCACCTACTGCTCTATGAAGCTTAGCTCTGCTCTGACCTTCTTATTCTTCCAAATCCCTGCTTATTTTTCCAGATTAGATTTATATATTGTTAGGATCTAGGAAATAACCACATAGTCAGACACCAATCTTAGTCAGATGTCAACTACTGATCAATACACCCTCCAATAGTAATTAATTTCTGATGCAAACAGGAGTCGGGCTCCAAAGCTTGGACCATGAGAAGTCCTCAGAACCAGTTTTCGTATGGGAAAATCCACAAACAGCTGCATTTGCAACACATAAGCTCCCTAGACAAAGTAGCTCAGTCTGACATTTAACCTGAAAGGTTGCCTTTAGAGACCAGAGGATCTCCGAAGTCCAACAACAAGTTTTAGTCAGAGCAGGCACACACTAAGGTTGTGAGCTACAAAATGAAAGTTGAGGGAATATGCATAGTTTTACTATATCATATCTATAGGGCTGGAAATGGCTCAGTGGTCAAAGGCACCCATCACTAAGCCAATAACCTCAATTGAGTTCTATGGATCCACCTATTAAAGACCCGATCCGTGTGTATTGTCATCTTACCTCTACACATATTCCCTGATGTTTTAGGACCCCAACCAGTACACACATGTGCAAACACATACATTGAAATAAGTAGATAAAAACGAAATTAGAATCACATGTCACAAAAGGTCTAATGCTTTGAATTTAGAAGGTAATACACGTTTGGATTCGGATTGTCAATGCATAAATATTTATGGGGATGTAAGACATATCAAGGAAGTTTTATTCATATACTTTAACTATAGCCTGAGGGATTCTGCAAAGCACACATGTCCATGCAACCATCATCTTGATTAAGAAAGCACAGCTTCATTCTAAAACTGCAGTCTAACCGCTTGCATTGGAGATCACTGTCTAAATTTCACTGCTTAGCTTTGATTATTTTATATTTGACACAGTTTCATGAAGTATACTATTAGGTATATAGTCTTTCTTATAAAAGGTTTACTGTCCATGGTTCTTAGGAGTTGTACGATAGACTGCTTCTTCTTACCACTCTATTCTGCACTACACTGGATACCAGGGGCAATCCACTCCACTGCTGCCATAAGCCGTGAAAACCTGCGCATGAGTAACAGGTTATATTGATTACAGGTTATCCTTTTCTTTCCCTTTTTACTGTGTGTGACCTGACTTTTCCTTTACCTCTATCAAAGCAAGTCTATAGAAGGCAGAGAAAACTGCTGAGCACTCAAACTAGCCTCCTCAAGTGGGAATGCTGTTCATCATCCTAAAACTCACAGAGCTGTCAAAGCTTGGATGTTGAAACCATTCTCTGAGGAGAAGGCAGGATCAGAAATGTTTGCCATTTACTTGGAGGCTTCGCTCTGGCATGGGTCAACCCTTCTAGTTGCAGCTGCTCTGGATTTTCACTCCCTAGAACATCAACTACAAAAACCATCAAGGATTAATCTGGGAACATATCAAGTTACATTTATTATAAACTAAATTCTAATTAATAAAAATTAATGAAACTACCATTGCATATACTGTAGTTTTAATTATTTTTGCATACTATTTGTGTTTGAGTGCATATATACATCACAATGCACAAGCAGAAGGCAGATGGTAGCTTGCAAGAGTCAATATTCCCTTTATAATGTGGGTTCCTGGTTGCCAGGCTTGGTAGGAAGTACTTTTACCTGCTAAACCATCTCATGGATCCAGGCATACATTATTTTGGATACTCAACTGGTATTTGTGATATTTTTCTAGGCTTAGGCATTATTCATCTTTATATGTCAAATTATTCCTTAAACAGTAACTATCTAAATGGCATAAATGGAAAATATTTTAAACAACTTAAACTATACCATTTTATTATAATTTAGAGTGTGTGTGTGTGTGTGTCCTGCACACAGGCACACACAATCGTGTACAGGTCTGCTGCTTATGGCATATTGCTCTCTGTTCGATACACTCCATGCTCTGTAGAGTGTATTTCCTGCTATCCAGACTTGGCTGCATCCACACTACCCTGTAGGTCTATAGACAAAGTCCTCTTTATGATAAATATAATTTTAACTAAGAAGTAATCGCTATAAAATGAATCAGGCACGCACTACTGCTTGAAAAAGTAACTCTTCTCTAGTGAATTATCTAATTAAATTCTGGGTCTTAATACTTCAGTGCTTTACAATTACCCAGACATCTTTAAGAAGTCTGTGGAAGTAGAGTCTGGCCATGGGATTGTCTAGGCCATTAAGCTTCATACATTTGGGGTGCACTGCTATTTTGACTAATCCTGTTAATGATGAACTTACAAAGAGACCTGGGGAGATGGCTCAGTGGATAATACTATTTCCTGTACAAGTATTAGTACCTGATTTTAAACACCCAGAACCCACTTAAAAAAGCAGTTATGGCTGTGCTTTAGTGTTAAGAGAGTGGACGGACGTGTGGAAACAGGAAGATGCTGGGGCTGGCTGGCTCACTGCCAGCCTGGGTCGGGTTTCAGTAAGAAATATTGTCTTAAAGGAATTAGGTAGAGAGTAATAGAGTAGGATGCCTGAGGTCCTCATATAGCCTGCAATACATATGTGCCTACACAGACACACAAAAACACATTCAATAACAAGATTAGGGGAAGCATAGTCCATGTTTGGATATATACTACAGCTTCTTCATCCTCAAATTGCCATCTCTTTCCTGTTTTTAGTTGCAGTTGCCAAACTGCCTACCAGCCATTCTCCTTATTTGAATCAAGTTGATAATACAGATGTAGTTTATACACTTGTTCATATGTATAAATATGTAACTATATAACAGTATAGCTGAGGGAGAGAAATAGATGAATTTGAAGTGTTCTGGAAGCTGATCTGCATTTTGTGAACTAGCCACTCACATACACATCAGTTCATCCCAAATGGAACCATCTAATTTGAAATAGGATTTGTCATTTTTTTATTAAATATTCATTACATTTATTTATGTTATGAATATGTATTAGACAATTGTGCATGATGTGTTTGTTGCATGTGTGTAAGTCAAAAGACCCCTTGTAGGAGTCTGTTCTGTCTTTCTAACATATGGTTCTAAGGGATCAGACTTGAGACTTCAGATTTGACAGTAATTGCCTTTACCCAATAAGCCATCTTGCCAGTACAGTTCTAGTTTTTATGCTTTTAGGAATATTTGGGGAGTCTGAAAATAATCTACCTATACAGGTTTGCATACGTTAAAAACATTCACATGATTTGATGTAGGGATTGCTATGATAGCCATCTACATATATAAATATATAGATTGGTATTAGTTAACTAAACCCCTGCCTGTATGCATGTTTGTGTGTCTATATGTGTGTTTCTCTCTCTCTCTCTCTCTCTCTCTCTCTCTCTCTGTGGGGGGGAGCATATTCAGGGCCATGTCCTATGTCTTCCTCAACCATGTTTTTATTTTATTTATTGAGATAGGATCTCTGCCTGAACCCAGGACTCACTAGTTAAGGTAGACTATCTGGCCATCAAGGGCTAAAGATTTACTTGTCTCCACATTCCAAGTGCTGAGATTTGAGACTTGCACATCACCATACCCAGCATTTTACATAAATGCCAAGACCACAAACTGTAGCCCTCATGCTAATAGGGAAAATAGTTTATCGACTGAGCCATTTCTTATTAGCTCTGATCACAGAAATTTTAGTAAATGAATATATTATAATTCATTATGTAGAAGAAAATATATTCATTGTTTCCTAAACTTAACACACATTACTCATCTATGATTCATCTTATCATAGATCACTTTAACAATACAGAGGATACAATAAGATACTACATTAGCAAAATAATCTCACTGTCAAATAGAACTGGCTGTCTAGTATTGACTTCATACCAAACTAGTGACTCAAAACAGGAATTTATTGTGAGTATGAATGCTTTGGGTCTAGAATTCTTGAAATGATTGGCTTTAGAGGGCCAGCGTGATATGCTTTCTGTGAGTGATGACCAAGGTGGCAGCTGTGGCCACTGTGTGCCTTGACTCAGCTGAAGGAAGGACATCTCCACTCCTTTACTCACATAGTTGACAAGTTGAACTGGCTGCCAGCCTAGAGTCTCAGTGGTTTTCATGGGAGCCTTGCCATGGGCCACTTGAATGTCCACATGGCACGACATCTGGCTTGTCCCAGAGTGGTGATTTGGCAGAGCCAGGTGGTGTCTGCAATGCCTTAAAAAAATAAACTACCTTTAAACCTCATCAATTATTTCTCCCATTGTCCTCTGTCGCATAGGAACAGCTGTGCGACCAGGTGGGAAGTGCTATGATAAGGGGTGGAAGTTGAGAGATGGGAGTCATGTTTGGCTCTTCTGGCCAATGAATGGCTTTTTTGGCCATCATCCATCTAAGGACAGAGCAGTTGAACTGTATAAAGGCTCAGGATAATAAGCAATGGGATCACCTTGCAGATGTGATTTTTGAAAATGCTTGTATCTCTCAATCTGGCTAGCAGATTTTTGAAACGATTGACTCAAGAATTAAGAATTCCCCCAGAAATGTCATATTGAAAGAGGGAAATCTCTCCAGCCAGAGGGAATACTTCTTTCCCACAAAGAGGTTTAGAATTCATCAGACCACCTTATAGAAACAAAGAATTGGACCAGAGACACAAAGACAGGATTAGAAAGAGAGACAAAGCCTTCTTCAGTAGGCGGTGATGGAGGCATTGTTTGCTCAGTTTTGTTACATGTAACCTCAGTGGGGAAAGATTTCGAATCCTTCTCCTATCAGACTTTTTTCTCCTACTCCATATTTTTCCTCATCTTACTCTACCACCACGAAAGGGCAACAAGAACTCAGAATCAGGCCCACATAACAAAGGTGTCCCTAAGGACACCACAGAACTCCTGGTGGATGTGACAGTCCTGCTTTGTTATTTTTAATGCAGGTGGATATTCGCCCATACTAAGTACAGGACAAGGGTATTCTGAGGAGATGATTGTTGTCAAGGTTAAATCTCAGTGCCTTTCATTAATCCTCCAAGGTAGCAGTCTACCTTCTGACATGCATCATACTAATAATAATCATACTCAGGGAAAAAGCTATGTCTTTGCAACTAATATGTCAGACTTGAAATCCTACAGATCTTAGAATTGTTGCCCCAGTGCTAAACCAGAAGGGACAGATTGCTCTATTTAGTTGGGTCCATTCTGAGGAACATCCAATACAGAATAACTTGTCCTAAAATAGCGACAACAATAATTCTTAGTGTAAATGAATACTCCCAAGTAAGACTTCAAACAATAAAGAAGAAGGGAGCATCATAAATCCGAGAGCCACACTTTCTGATTATGCCAACCGAGCAGCGTTTGGATTCCTAATTGGAGTTAACACTAATTAACTTTGCATCGCTTTGGTGTTGCCTTTTTCAAAAAGAAAACAGTTAAAGATTGTGCAAGGGAAAAAAGCTAGCTCTCAGGTAGCGGTGTAGCCTGGAGGGCATCTTCATTAGCCAAATGGAAAAGACCTCACTGTTTCTGAGAAAAAAGGGGTGAAGAACATAATTGGAGTCAAAAGGCCAATGTATTTTTGAAAGCTCTCAACCGGAAAATAACCAAGGTTTATTATAAAGAAATTTACTTTGGGACTGGGGAGGCTGCATGGGCAGAATCCTAGGGGTCTGCTTTTGAACCTCGTTGAGCACATAAACAACTACATGTGTTCTTGTGTCCCCCATGACACCAATACTATGAGGAAGAGACACAAAAGATACTTGGGGTGAACTTACTGACTGACAGCATAGCTGAAGGTTCTGGGAGAGACCCTTTTGAGAGCAGAGAGTGACAGAGAAAGACAGCCAAAGTTGATCCATGGCCTCTACATACATACACAAACTCAGGCAAATGCCACCGCCCCAAAAAGAAAGAGAGGGGGAGGGGAAGAGAATGGAAGAGAATAGGACAGATTTGAGGAGAGGAGAGGAGAGGAGAGGAGAGGAGAGGGTGTTTGTGGTTCAGATGGCTTATTTGTTAAGAACATTTGCTGTTCCTTCAGCAGTTCCAGGATTGGCCCGCAGCACACAGATCAGGTGGGTCAAGTAGCTCACAGTGACCTGTAAATTTAGCTCCAGAGACTCTTCTGCTGTCTTTAAAACCTGTGTAGGCACTTTCATGCACAATGCCCGTACTCACACAGGCATACGCTTACACGGGCATATACTCATATAAGGCATACAAGTTAAAATAAAATAAATATTTAGAAATATCACCTTTTTTGTACTACCAACAATGTTTTTGTTCCATTAGGAAACTTTATCTATGGTACAGAAATTCAAACCAAGTATCTACGGCACTGTTTGGTCCTGTTTTGACAGATACCTTCCTGTTAATGTGATGTGTATAAAGACTTGAATCCTTTGTCACGGGAATAAATAAATAACAGGCCTGGATGTAGATGTTGAGAGCTGGCCAAGTGCTGGTTTCAGTATTCAGCACTTGGGATAAATCCTGGGGCAGGTGGAAAGGGTTAAGGGGGTGGCCTAAGCGGAGTCTTCATTCTCAAGGAAGCCTCCTGCACATCCGAGGTAATTTACCATGCTCAGATTATGATAATGACACCTGTGGGTTGTGACCTTCATAGAGATCATGTGGCATATTCTTCACGTGTAATTCACACTGGTTTGTGCATCTATCATAATAAATTCCAGAATAATGTCTAATTTAAGACAGCTTATCTCTTTTCATTTTTGTACAGAAATTATATTTTTTCCACATTAAAAAAATCATTACTCTTTTTTTCAACATGGTTTGTCTAGCTTTGTCATAATCCATTTTCCTTATAGAAATAAGGGGGAGGAGTTAGTTTTTTCTTCTCAAAACTCTAGTTTTTCTTTTTTTAGAGTATGTGCCCATCAATACAATAGAATTCCCTCTGAGGTAAGAACCTTTGTGAATAATTTGCATTATTGAATTTTACATATTCAGTAATTCAAGAAACACAAAATAACAGGATAGATGATTCTTTGTGTTCCCTCATAATTTTTGGATAAAATGAGTTTGACACTTATTATTGATGTAATGTCAAGTTGAGGCTACCTGTAAAACGTACTGTGAAAGAGGGATTTTTTAAATGATATTATGGATGATGATAATTAGATATTTATAATCCTACTTTTACATTCTGGTGGAGAAAAGGTAAATTGAGGTATAAAATGTCACGAGATATGTGTTTTCAGAAAAAAAATTTTCACGAACTTATGCTACAGTATGTATTGAAAGCATCTATCTGTTTATCTGTCACATGAGATGAGGAACGTTGCAGTTTCCTCTCCAAAATAAATAACACTATGACCATCACTGCATTAGAGTTCTTGAGAAGTGGCCTGATCAAAAGACTAAAGCATATCTTTATATTTATTTCTAAGAAGTTTGCCTAAAATAATGCTTCTCCTTGGTGTTTGTTCTTCCATGTGATTTTTATTCTTATTTATTTAATGATGGAGGTAGAAGTTTATTATTGTGTATTGTGTACTGCTGCTGCATGGATGACAGCTGAGGGGAACTGTTTGCTGTATGTTCGATTTTTAACAATTAATCCTTTTAAGATTACCTCAATCTATAGAGCATGAGACTTACAGTAGCGCTTTGAACATTAAATTTTGGAAGGAAAAAGCCAATAAAGAAAGCAAATTTTTCTTCAAAAGAGTCAAATCCACAGGCCATGTATGTGGTATAATGATAAAATGTTTTCACATATAAAACACAAGGTATAGTAATTATAAATTCCTCCAGCAACTGTTCATAAAAACGTAGTAGCCTATAAGTGTTCTGTGTGCCATAGATAAAACTTGAACAAAGCAGATTTCTGGCATGGGTGTGTGTGAGGATTGAAGTATCAATTATAGAAAGGCTCACAAGATGGGACAGTCTCTGGATGGTCTTTCCTTCAGTCTCTGTTCCTCGGAAGCTCAAGAAGAAGGAAGACTCCTCGTCTTCTGTGGTCTGTGAATTGTATCTTCATATCTATCCCATACACAGACACCAAACCCAGACACTACGGCGACGGATGCCAAGATGTGCTTGGCTGACAGGAGCCAGGTATAGCTGCCTCTTGAGAGGCTGTGCCAGAGTCAGACAAATACAGAGAGGGATGTTCCCAGCCAACCATTGGACTGAGCACAGGGTCCACAATAGAGAGGTTGGAGAACGGACTAAAGGAGCTGAAGGGGTTTGCAACCCCATAGGAAGAGCAACAATATCAACCAACCAGACCTCTGAGAATTCCCAGGGTCTAAACCACCAACCAAAGAACACACATGGAGGGACCCATGGCTCCAGCCGCATTTGTAGCAGAGGATGGCCTTGTCGGACATCAATGGGAGGAGAGGGCCTTGGTCCTGTGAAGGCTCTTTGCCCCAGAATAGGGGTGGTGAGGTGGGTGTGGATGCACGGGATAAAGCGAGGGAGGATGTGATAGGGGGTTTCCGGAGGGGAAACCAAGATAGCGGATAGCATTTGAAATGTAAATAAATAGAATATCTGATTAAAAATAACACAATGTGGCAGGGCAGTGGTGGCTCACACCTTTAATCCCAGCACTTAAGAGGTAGAGGCAGGCAGATTTCTGAGTTCAAAGCCAGCCTGGTCTACAGGATAGCCAGAGCTACACAGAGAAACCCTGTGTCAAAGGGGGAAAAAAAAGCGATATGGCCAAAGCTTCTTTTTGTATTTACTTCTTTCAACTATGGATTCACGTGAACCTGTAGAGCAGGAGACTCCCACTGTGACTAGAGCACCTGCATTTTCTGCCTCAGGGGCACCATTTTTGATAGAGCGTCAAGAAGAGAGTGCATAGGAAACCTAGTAAAATGTGAAAATGCAGCTGAAGAGATGGCCCAGCAGTTAAGAGCAGTTCTTCCAAAGGTCCTGAGTTTGGTGTTCAGCACCTACAGGTGTAAGGTAGATCACAATCACGTGTCACTCCAATTCTGGGAGATCCAATACCCTCCTCTGATCTCAATAGGCTCCTGTACTCACAGAGCCACACACAATACATGGAATTAAAAGTACAATAGATGGGCCGGGCAGTGGTGGCGCACACCTTTAATCCCAGCACTTGGGAGGCAGAGGCAGGCAGATTTCTG
>NW_022196891.1:20167955-20172220 GCF_008632895.1 Mastomys coucha | reverse complement strand
TGTGTGTGTGTGTGTATACATAAGGAGGTCATCAAACAACTTGAGGAAATTGGTTCTCTCTGTCTACTTTGCTGGTCACAGGTATCAAACTCAAATGGCAAGTGCCTTTAATTGCTAAGGCATCTCACCAGCTTCCTGTTAGTTGCTATGTATCAATGGGAAGGATGCAGATAGATGCAAAGCAGGATAGTTAAAGTCTTAAAACCTGGAGGGCTCAGAACCAAAATGTTCATCTTAGGATCTGAGAAGACATCATTACACATACATAGGGGAGAAGTGCAAAGGCGGGCAGGCTCCTTCTTTAGCAACACTTTGGAATGGCAAGGATGCAGTCTAATTGAGACAGTACATGAGTCAGAAATCACACTGGAATGAAGAGATGACAGGCCCTGAAGACTATTCTTGACCAACATGACTGCTGACTGACTGTGAAGACGAGAGTGACCCAACCAGCATTTATCCATGATATTACTCCTTATTTCTCAAGCTAGAAAGGACTTATTTCTTTCCTGGGATTGTAGCAAGAAAGCTACTTTCTTTGAATCTACCTTCAAAAATGACTTGAAGAACGTAATATTCAACATGTGAAATGTTTGTGTTGATTTATATCAAACCTTAAAGAAACATAGGCATAAAAACAAGAGCGCAGATATTCATTCTATTACTGCTCCCCATGGGTGACAGCTCCTGACTGCAGAGCTCACTATGGGGTGCAAAAGGCATAGAATTTTCTGGGAAGAAAGTTATCTTCTATGACTCACAGGATATTTCATCAAGGTGGGGTCCTCCAGCCCAGTAAAGAGCGTCATAGCCAAGACAGGAATGCAGATGAGATCTTTCTTAACAGATGGTATCTCTGGTCCTTTGAGGTCATGTCAGATAGCAAACACTAAGTGGGTCTGCCAGAAAATTCCAGTCCATTTGGGAAATTATATGACTTAAGCCAAGTCTGAGTCTTTTACTCTGTCAAAGAATAGAAGGGGTGGAAGTCGTTTTGACAGGTCTCAAAAGCATCTTAGTAAATGAACCTAGCAGAAGAAGCCACACTTGCTGATGTTAATGGAAAGTCTATGTTGAACTTGAGCAGGAGGCCAGAAATCATCTTTGCACATTAATACATATGCAGAAACAAAGGGATAGTGTGAAATCAGTCAAAATACATAGAAATTCATTCCATTCAGCCAAAAGTAAAAGTGTGCTCCCATTAAAAAATCTGAGTGTGTGTGTGTGTGTGTGTGTGTGTGTACATGTTCATATGTGTGGGATAGATGTGTGTACATGTGTGCACATATGTGTGGAGTTAGGGGTTTACTCCAGCTTTTACTCATCAGGTGCTTCCTACTTTCTTCTTGAGACCAGTTCTCTTACTAATCTAGGATTTGCTGTGTAAACTAAGGCTGCTTGTTATTGAGTAGTCCGAATGGTAATTACTCCATCCATATTGCTGATGCATGTGTAACCACACCAGGTCTTTTTTTACATGGGTGTAAGGATTTGAACTCAGGACTATGTACTAACAAATCAGTCTCCTTAGTAAAAAGTCTCTTTTGAAGCCATCTCTCAGCATCAAAAACCCAAATTTCTTTCATGTGGTCCAGTTATAGAATCATACTCTGTGGTACGTGATTATAGTATGGTGAGGTATGTTGTATTCCCACCACAGCATGAAAGATTGATTTGAATATCATTGTGTGTTTTAACCTTTCCTTGACACCCTACTACGTGCAGGATGATGCCTGTATGGCCTGTAAACAATGTTTCAGTTTTAACTGAGGTACACATGGATACACACACACACTGCACTCAATAAACCTATGCCATGCTTCTGAAGAGCAGCCACCTCCCATTACTTTTCTCCATAGATAAATACAGCAAGGGACTAGGAGGGGTCATCTCAAAGGATACTTGAGGAAAGTCATGGCTCTAATTTCCACGAAGCTATACAAGCTAAATTAATATGCAAGAGAGAGAGAGAGAGAGACAGAGACAGAGACAGAGAGAGAGAGAGGAGAGAGAGAGAGGGGGGAGAGAGAGGGAGAGAAGGGGAGGGAGACAGAGAGAGAAGGAGAGGGAGAGAGAAGAGAGAAGAGAGGGAGAGGGAGAGAGACAGAGACAGAGAGGGGGAGAGGGAGAGGGAGAGACACAGAGAGAGAGGGATAAGGAGAGAGAGAGGGAGGGAGGGAGACAGAGAGAGGAGAGGGAAAGAGAGAGAGGGAGAGAAGGGGAGAGAGAGACAGAGAGAGGGAGAGAGAGAGAGAAGAGAGAGAGAGGGAGAGGGGAGAGAGATAGAGAGAGAGGGAGAGAGAGAGAGAAAGAGAGAGAGGAGAGAGAGGGGGAGAGAATGCTGAGAGCACAAGTACATTTGTGAATACAGGTGCCTACAAAAGCCTAAAAAGGCCGTCAGATCTCCTGGAGCTGGATACACAGGCAATTTCTATAGGCTGCTAGATATGGGTGCTGGAA
Source organism: Mastomys coucha (assembly GCF_008632895.1). NCBI lineage: Eukaryota > Metazoa > Chordata > Mammalia > Rodentia > Muridae > Mastomys > Mastomys coucha. The sequence goes on along the minus strand of NW_022196891.1, from coordinate 20,169,757 downwards.
CTAGACTCCAGACCTCTGGATGAGCATCAAATGTTCATAAAGCCTAAACCGTCCTTCCACACATGTTACATTAACACTGAATAGCTTTTCATTTGATTTTCAAAAAGAAACAAAAATTTGCACGCACGAAAAAAACCAAAAGGTTTACTCCTACTTAGCAGGTAAGAAAAAGTCAGCCAAGCCTGTGAAGGCACACAACCAGCCCACACCTCCAATTGCCTCACTCATTCTCATTTTCTCTCTCCAGCCCCTTCTTTCCTTTGTGTGTGCATGCTCATGGGTGCATATTCCATTCCATGTACAGAGGCTATAGAACAAGTTGCAAGTTTTCTCCTACCACCATGTAGGTCCTGGAATTTAAACCCAGATTATGATGCTTTACTGGAAACACTTTTCCAACTCATCCATCTTGGTGATTCTTCCCAGACTCTCTTCTTCTATCTGTAACTATAAGAAAGCAGGCATTGAGAAATAAGCTACACTACACTATGTAATTCCCGTTTATAACATTGTGTTATAACAACAATCAAGATGAAGGTCCTTCACGATGCCCATTTGTGGGACTCTAAACAACCGGTAGGGAGCTGTTGATAGAGTCGCCTTCTGGAATTCAAATGCATGTGTTCCTTGGCAGAGTTACCATTTCTTGTTTTCCCTATAAATCCCTCTAGCAACCTGTATCCTATATGTCTAAGACAAAGGATAAAAAGGTATGAATTCTGTAAGTTCTTAAAGGTGAAGATCATCTCCAAATTCTCTAATTCTTTAAATGAAATGGAATCTGGTAGCATAACATCAAGCAAGGTGAATTGTTTCAACAGTCACATGGCAGGAAGCTCCTTACTTAGCTCTTTGTCCCTATAAAGAGAAAGACTTCAGATATCACTGAATCTGGCTCAGCTTAGGGTCTAAATTATGTAGTCAAGGCCAAATTTCTTTGTTCATAGCCAGACAAATATCCTCCACACATATCTGTTCTTGGGACAGTTACACTCATGGTATAGAGTACACCCTGCTGAAACCATGCAACCTCACATGCACAGCTGTGTCCAAACATCCTTGAGGCTACACGAGGTGAAAGGGCCTATATGGTGAGTCCATCTGCAATCATGGCATTTTCTTTTACTCTCTCTTTTATACCCTCTGTGTGACTAACAGATGAAAGAGAAGGTGCATATCCTCTGAAAGTTCATCCTGTCTGTCCTGTATTTTTTCCTTCTCCAGATATAAGAAGGTGCCCTGAGACAGTTAGCATGAACTGACAGCGTTTTTATATTATTCCTTAGAGCATGAGACCCCAGAAAGTCATATGCGAAATCCAGACAGTGGCAGAACTTGACCTAGATAAAGTTTTTCAAGTTTTCAACTAAACTATGTTTCCACCAAACTCTTCTTTAAAACATTCCATTTTAGGGCAAGAAGGGGACATTTTAATTCCTCTAAAATGCTATAAAAAATCTATCTTGATCTCTTTTAAATGCTAATTGCTTTGCATTTTTTCACACATTTTCTCATTTACTTCTAAATAATTAAATATCAGGAAATGTGCTAGGTACCAGGAATAAAAATAGTTGTGTACACACTTGCTTCCCACTGGAAAATTGCAAATAGCAGAGGGGAAAATGTATATAATTCAAATGATAGAGTACATTAAAATAAGCTAAGCCTCCACATGACAGTCTATGGACATATACACTGACATGAAGATTAAGTAAAAAGTTATAATTTTAGCCGGGTGGTGGTGGTGGTACACGCCTTTAATCCCAGCACTTGGGAGGCAGAGGCAGGTGGATTTCTGAGTT
>NW_022196891.1:20108155-20167896 GCF_008632895.1 Mastomys coucha | reverse complement strand
GCCAGCCTGGTCTACAAAGTGAGTTCCAGGACAGCAAGGGCTACTCAGAGAAACCCTGTCTCAAAAAATCAAAAAAACAAAACAAAACAAAACAAAAAAAAACAAACAAAACAAACAAACAAAAAGTTATAATTTTAGCAAATAAACCAACATGGAAGATCATGCTTTTAAGCCCATATAGAATAGAGTCATGAAAGGTCCCAGAGTAGGTCCAGCAGAGGAACATGGTAGGAACCCTGAGTGCTGGATATGAAGTTCAAGAAAAGATGACCTCACCCTGGGATGGTTAATGGTGAATGTCAGCATGGCTGCATCAAGAATCAGCTAGAAGAGAGTTCTCACATCCTTATCTTTGTAGATCAGTTAAAACCAGAATATTTGACTTAGTTATTAAGTATTTATGTTTATGCTAAATTTTTAATATGTATCTCTGTTGTATGAGTTTATACATCTATGATTTTCATATTCAAATTAAAGTTGCATTTATCAAGAGCACTCAGTCTGATAAACCAAGTGTATAATGGATCATGGGTTCCAAACTATATTTTATTTCTTTCAAATTCACTTTGTATTTTCCAATACATTTTATCGTTTATTTTATACTTCGTCATGATACCTTAGAGGATTGTCTACACAAGTTAGTTAACTCAGTTCACTTAGATAGCCAAGTTCCTTATAAAAATTCATCTGCCCGGGCTAATGTGATGACTCAGTGGGAAAAGCCATTAGCAGCCAAACATAATGGCCCAGCACTTGACTCCAGGAATGTACATGGTAGAAGAAGAGAAATTACTTTCCCAAGGTTGTCCTCTGACTTACACACTTACATGCAAATAACAAATAAATAGATGTGTTTTATTTTATGTATATGTGTGTGTGTATATGTTTGTGTTTGTATGTAGACAAAATAATAAACAAGACCCTTACAATTGCACCCCTGATTGCTGCAAACATGCACCCACATCCTTTCTTTGCAGATGGTAAACAGTGTAAGCATTATTTGAGGATCTAAAAGTCTCAATTCTTAGAAAGTGCCATCAAAGACAAATGATATAATAGGCAATACAAATATACCATTCACCTTGGGAAAACTCATTACCTAGTCTGTTATTGCCAGACTCTGCATAATTATAGATGTACCACAAACATAAATGTGTACTTTAATACAAATATTAATTATTGTGTACTTATCGATAGAATGCACATCTGTTGAGCTTCTTGAGAAATGGATATGAAATTCTTGGAAGGTGTGACCTAGTCTCTGGGAAGTTTAAAATGAGCCATCCTTCCCATAGGTTAGCTCTTCCTACCTACCACCCTTTGTCACTGATGGAAAATGTCACTCTGTAACCATTTCGATTCCACCATTGCTCTATAGAAAATCTCAAGGCAAGAATGATCACTTTCTATAAAATTCCCAGTGAGGCCATCCTTCACCTTTCATCATGGTAAATAATTGGAGAGCACTCTTTTAAAAGACGTCTGGCTACAACACATAAAGCAGTTTTACACGGACACATTTGCAGAGTTATTGCACAGAAGTCTTCTTTTATTAGGACCTCAGGATCTTGAAAAATGTCCCTTTGTCCATGAGAATATTTAAGGCTTCCCTGCTATAGCAGAAGCTTGCCTTTAAAAGAACTCCTGTGCTGTATCTCATTTGCTTTTTCTAAATTCATTCTTTGGGTCTGTATAAGATAGATGGTTCTTAAAATACCTTATGAGTGATTCTTAAAGCAGAAGGTTAGGAAATTTGACATATATTTTTATTTTTCTTTGTATATCTGGAAAACATTCACCAGCCAATCTTGAAGGGAATTGGCATCTTAAGATAGGATAAAATCCATTTCTTTTATGTCTAGTTGTTCAAATGCATTTTGCTTAATAACCCAATTAGACTTGAAAATAGTACTGCAGCAAATGCATGGTTTTAACTTTTGCACAATAAAATCTTGATTAGCTAGATGAGAACCAACGAGAAATATCAATTAGCCAGAAGGAACAAAATTATAAGGCATCTGAGAAGTATCTGGAACTTAGACAGCCATACTAGAGGTTGCTGGAGAAAGTGTGTTGAAAGTTATAAGCAAGCATCTAATCAAATCTCTTTGTCTTTTATAGTTTTATAATCATTATTTGGGTGTTTAAATCTTCAGGGATCATTGAAGCACATTGTCTTTTTGTTCACTATTCTTCTGACAAACTCGAAGACTGGAATTAAGTTCCAGCCATTATCAGTAACAAAAGCTGGAAGTTGCTGACGATCCCTCAGGTAACCCAAGCCCACCAGACGCTGCTTTCCAGCTGACAGACCGCAAGTCCATAAATAGACAGATGCTTGTCTCAGAATAGAGCTAACAATGATGATAGTCGTGAATACGAAAGAACAGAGTAGGAGGTATTCAGGAACATTCCTCCAGCTTTGGTGTAGAGAGTGGCTCAGCAGGAAGAAGAGCTTGCTGGCAAGCCTGAAGAACTGAGTTCAGTACCTGGAATCCAATAATGATAGAAAGAACTGACGCTTAAAAGGTGTTCTCTGATCTGAACTTCAGGCATACTGTGACATAAGCCTGCCTGCATTTATACACACACACACACACACACACACACACACACACACACATGAGCTCATGCACACACATACTTGCACATACATATGCACACACTAATAATAAATACATCAATGAAATGTTTTAAGAAACAGTGCTGCCATGAGTCGCTTTGTGTGGAATCTTTAATCACAACAATTTCCCAAATATTTACTTCAACTATTAATAACTTTAAAAATTACATTATGTTTATTTATTTGTACATGTGTGTGGTTATACCCATGTGAGTATGGTGCTATACAGACCTGAAGGTTAAACTTCTATCCCCTAAGAGCTGCATAACTTGGATATTAAAATACAATGTTCTCTGAGAGCTACCTACTCTTCAATGCTGATACATCTCCCTGAGCCTTGTTGACTCTTAATAAGTTCCAATACATCAATTTTCTCCTGAATTTGCTCTCTAATGAAGGATTATGGAAGGAGGAGAACTACTAGACTGTCAACTGTGCAACAGTATTGAATGATGTATCTCCAGTGTAATTACAAAAACAATTTGAAGAAGACATGCGTGCAATTAACAATAGCACTTGTCCCATCACAGTTATAGTTTTGGAATGCCTGGCCTATAAGGTGAGATACTACCTCAAAACACAATAATCTAAGATGGAGAGATGGCCTCGTAGTTCAGAGTACACACTACTGTTTCAGAGGACCTGAGTTCAGTTCCTAGCACTCATGTCAGAAAGCTTACAATTGCCTATAACTATAGTCCAAAGTTAACTGATTTTCTCTTCTGCCTAAATCTACTACAAAACCTTCCTGAGACCCATTTATGTCCCCTCTTAGCTGTGTTGCTGGAAGCCATGCCCCTGCCTTTGCCAAATGCTATGAGAGAAGAACTCTGCTGTTCAGATGGGCTGATGACAAATCATCACAATGTGATTTTATGCATGATGCATTGTTTCTTGCTAAATACTGTACAAATGAGCAGTCCTGGATCCAGTCCCATCACTGAGCCATTAGCTGCCCTTCTCACATCTTTCTCCATGCATGTAGCATGTGTCCTCTTTGTGCCCCAGCTGTGTATGACTGCTCTCTTCACTAACCAGCACTCTCACTTCTTTTAGCGTTCACAGATTCTTTACCCATCATTCTTGCATTCTCTTCCCAGCTTTCATTTCAGAACCATTTTTTTGTGTGTGTGTGTGCTTTTATCTACTGTCATTCTTGAGGTACTTCATAAATACTGATTTTAGGGAAGTCACACCTTGACTTGTCTCAGGGCACATCTAGGAAGACAATGACCAAACTGCTGTATCAGTTATGACCTTTGTTGTCCATCAGAGTCCTCCAAATTGTCGTCCTCATTTTGTAATTGCACAGATACTCCACTCCAACTACAAAATCAGTTATTACTTGAGATGAAGCAGAACTCTAATCATTGATCTTTTGTAAGTCCTTAGAATTTCCAGGCTCTGGCCAGTCTACTTCAGTAGCTGTGTCCTCTTCCAAGCTACATGTACATCACTAGAAAGCCTTTTGAAGTTATCCTCTTATTCTTGTCTGTTCTCTTCTCTCCTCTTCTCTCATCTCCTTTTCTCTTCTCTTCTCTCCTCTTCTCTTCTCTTCTCTCCTCTTCTCTTCTCTTCTCTTCTCTCCTCTCCTCTCCTCTCCTCTCCTCTCCTCTCCTCTCCTCTTCTCTTCTCTTCTCTTCTCTTCTCTTCTCTTTTCTCTTCTTCCTTACTTCATTCCTTTGTTCTTTCTTTCTTTTTTTTCTACACCATTTCTCCAAGTGTGCTTTTGTCCTTTCGCCCATGCTGTACCTGTCACTGAGAACATGAGACTCTACTGCTTGCTGTACGTAAGTCTAGTCCACTGAAGCAGCTTTGGTGAAATTAAATCTACCAAAATCATTTGAACCATCCAGACCAGACAAGAAACAGCTCTCTTTTAAAAAATTTTTATTAGAACTTACTAATTATACTTAGTTATGGGGTTTAGTAGACATTTCCATACATGTACACAATGCATTCTGGTCATTTTTGCCACCTCTATCACTCTCTATTGTCCCTTCCAGTATCACTGATCCTCCTCCCCTTCCTGAAATAATTCTAGTTATTCTACTTTTCTGACTCCCACACAGTGCAAACTCTTTCCTTTTGTTGATAAATTAATTGGTTCTTCTTTACAAGAGGAGAGGTAGAGCTATTTATAGAGCCTAGGACTGTAAATGGGGAGCAACTACTTCATCAGTGGTTAGACAGTTAAAGAAAATGGATGTTTCTCCACCTAGCAGTGTTCATCTATGTAATTTCAGGCAGGGGGTGGAGTCACATGAACCATCGTTTGCTTGCAAGTTTTAACTCCCTATAAACTCTCAGATAGAAGTGATATCTCCTTAGTCTCTTTTCCCAGTCAACCCTTAACTGCGTATAAGTCCTCAGGTGTGGAGGAATACTCCTGCGCCTCTCTCCCCCTCATGATGAATTGTTGAGGGGCTCGGACTGATGCAGGTCTCAAGTGTTTAATCCCAACTGTTGAGATTCTCATAGTGTAATAACTTCATCATGCATAGAGGACATCATTCCACAACACTGTACACTTTCCTTCAGCATGTATATTCTTTCTGTTCCCTCTCCCATGATGTAAGAGACAGTTCTGTAAAGGAAAACCTAAATGCTATTAAAAATAGAAGAGTTGCTAGTTTGGCTAAAATAAAGTTACAGGATAGTGAACAAGTACTCTTATGTAATTAGAGAGAGTTTTCTCTGGATTTGAAATCTAGCAATTAACATAGTGAAGTAAGAGGGACAGATGATTTGAACTCATTACATCTTATGTGGAATTCATTGCATAAGCCAAAGATGCTGGCTTGCTTCTTCAGTCCAGTTTTGTTTATACTGAAGTTATTAAATCATCTACATTATTCACATCACATCTGTAAAATATTTTATATCAAAATGAGCAGCTAAAATGAAATAAATGAGACAAAGTGTGCTCAAAAGTATGCTAATAGACATATGCTTAGAACAATATTGAGACATGCTTCGCCAGTGCAAATTCATGACCCCAGAATATCTACATTTTTTTAAGTATCTTTTTCATGTAGAAACTGACCTTCATTCTCAGTTTTTGCATGAAATTCACAGTCGCCATCTGCTTAGACTTTGACCTACTTTCTTTGTCAAGTTTTCAGCTGAGATGAGAATCAACTTTAAAGCATATTTAAAGGCATGTGGGAAAGCTCAATATGGGGCTGCAGCTGGTTCAGGCTTTCTGTTAAGATTCTAGTGGCCTGCTACAATTTAAAATCTATTTATGTACTTGTCATGAAAATGAAAAAAACAATCAGAGAAAGCTGGATGTTACATCATTTTACCGGAGTGATATATATAAAAGAGGCATTGTCTTGATATTTTGCTTAAATTATTTAACTGCAAAGTAGTAATCTAGCCAAATCACACTTATGTTTGGGTTGACCTTTATAGTGTTGGCAAAAATAGTGGCTTCAAAATTAAAACAAAAATGTCTCAGCTGTCAACATTTAAAAGATGTAAAATGTTACATAAAAACACATTTTCTTTTCTATAAGACTTTTCTTAGAGAACACATTTCTTTTCTCTAAAGACTTGAAATTCTGAGAACTCTGAGACTCTAGACACATTGAGGTGGGTTTTCTCAAATTAACTACTTAGAATCACCAAATGGGAAACATTCCTCTTTTCAATTCTTAACATATTTCTTTTTTTCTTAATATATTTCTTATGTTATGTCTTACTCTTAATATTTCACCAGCTTCTATAGACTTCTGAAATTGTAATAGTGACTTGTGGTAGTATGGACCTCTAAAACAAAAGATTTGGTGAAAGATGTGCAGTCCAGAATAAATTTCTAGATTAAAAACGAAACATTCAGGTGACTAAGTCCAAGTAACCGAAACCCTAACCCTAACCCTAACCCTAACCCTAACCCTAAAGGAAAGACTAAAGGAGTATACATTAAAGACCAAACAGGGCTAAGGGTAAGGGTGGTGACAGGCTGAAGGCTAAGAAAAAGAAAAAAAAAAAACTGTCTCAAAAAGTGGGAACCCAAGCTGAAATGATGGCTTTGAGGTTATGAGTTATGAGTGCTGGCTGCTTTATCAGAGGACCTGGGTTCACCTGAAGACCCATAAGACAGTTCACAACCAGCTCTAACTATAGCTAAAGAGGATCCGCTTCTGACCTCTACTGGCATCAGGAATGCAAGTGGTAAAGTGGTATGTATGCAGACAAATTTATACAAATAAAATATTAGACATTTTTCTCAATGTGGGGGCTCATGGAGAAGAAGAAAGATTTCAGTGAGAAAATGGGTGAATGAGAAAGCAAAATAGTAAGTGAAACATAAAAAATATCATTACATGTAGGCACAAAACTGTAAAGAAAATATGAGGGGGGATTAGGTAGGTAGATAGGAAGATAGAGAGGTAAATACATACATAGATGTGTACAGGGAGTTGGCTAGGCATATAGCTTAGGCATTATATGCTTGCCTACCTGTGCATAGCCCCATGTTCCCATTTTATGGGCAAAAAAATGAGGGGCATAGGACAAGCTAGCTACTATTTTATATAGAAATACATCTACAGTAAATGTATAGGCAGCCAGGACTTTTCATTCTGGGACTGAATGTTAGCTGAGCTGGAATCAATGAATGTACCTTTTTCTCCTTTGTTTTCTACCTTTGATGGCCTAAGTGTCCCAAATCTATTCTAAGCTTAGTTGAATGGAATCACTAGTCAATGACTCTATCATTTTTATGCTTTTAAGGAAAGAAAGATTCCCTATCTATATAAAACCCCATCTCTATGATACCAGTTAAAGCAAATCACTGTTCTAAGAGGAATGGAACACTGATTTTTTTTTAAAATGCTCATAATTGAGCTCTTTTGGATGCTAGTATAAGATTTTTGTTTCCCCACCTGAGATTAAATTTTCTTTCTGGGGTTTTGCAATGCTGAGTATGGGGGGGAAACATGTAGACAGTTGTGTTGGTGATGGACAAGCTCTCATTTATGCCATCTGCGTTTATAGGCAGTTTCAAACACTTTCACTATAAATTTGATCTTGTCATTTAAGAAGGCTCTCTCCAGGACAACAGTTGTCTCACTCACAGAGATTTGTCAATGTGATCAATACATTCTGATAGCTAGGCCTGCTGAGCTTTGCATTCCATAGGCTGCATTTGTTTCTGCCTTTCACCTTGTACTGTTGTTGACTCTGACCTGTTCTGAGCATGTGAAAGAAAACAGCAGGAGATTTTTTCCTAAGTAGTACAATTAGGAAATGATAAAATATCAGGTAAGCCTACCTTTAAAATAACTTTACTAATTTAAATAACATTGTACAATATGTAAATTAAATATTCAGCAGAGAATAATAGTACAAGTCCAGAAAGTCCATGAGTATGAGTTTGTATGGATGATGGCTAAGCAATTTGTAACAGACATTTAGGAAGGCCTGTATCTCTCTCTGACTATTGCCTTTAAAATATTCCTTCTTTGATTTCAGACAAGAAGATATTAAAATATAGAGTCAAAATTTACTTTCATTTTAATTTCGTAGATTTTGAAGCATAGAGTCTGAAACGATGTCTCTCTAGGTATGATGACTCAGAAGATAGAAAGTGAAGGGCTTGGATCAAATGTTCATGGAGTTGTTATAGCCTAGACTTGTAGATGAATAGACTTAAAGAGAATTTGCCATGCCAAAAGAAATTCAGAGAAATTGAATGTGAACATTTCAGTGTACATTATTGCATTATTCATCTGCTATCCAGATATTGCTTTTTTTATATATGCAAGCATGGTATCATTTGACTTTCAAAGTATATCATGTAGATATCTTAGGTCTGGTATACTGGGCATAAATTATGAAATTATACCACCCCATTTCCGTGAAACCTTATATCCAAATGTCTTTACTCCTAGCTATCCAGCGTGTTCTTATAGATAATATGAGGCCAATGTTAATCTCATTTGTAAATGGGAGTCATCATAATTTTAGCACTAATAAGTATATTAACTTAGCCTGATTAGGTTTTTGTCTGATCTCTCATTTCACTCATGTTAGTCTTCCTTAAATAAATATGAAACTCCTTTCTCAGTTGAAACTAGAATGAATAAATCCATTAAATTTGCAATGCTGAGTATGGGGGGAGACATGTAGACAGTTGTGTTGGTGATGGACAAGCTCTCATTTATGTCTTTGTGTTTATAGTCAATTTCAAACACTTTCAGTATAAATTTGATCTTGTCATTCTAATTATTGAATGTAATACATTTCCATGCACTTTTGATAGAGATAACAAGGGATCTTAAATGGGTCAGGACATTGAATATATCATTGAATTAAAGGTAGTGATTGTAGAACATACGGTGTATTTCATTTTACCTGTGCTATGACTATCCTAACAAAAAATATTCTGATTTTTAAGATAGTAATCTATACATATATGATTTGAGTTCATGAAAGCTTTGGAAGACAATCATACAACCTCTTCTGGAACCCCACCATACATCCTCTTCTGGAACCCTAAGTTCTTCTGGTTGTGCTTTGCCTTAGTGGATATTTAGGATATTTAGTATCTTATTCAAACCTCTTCTCAAATAAACCATAGCATGGACTTGAGGAATGTTTCAATGGTTGTTATCATGTACTCTCTCCTACCCAAGAACCAGTTCAGGTTGCAACGGTCATAAACTTAGTCATGTTTTGTTACATGTAGCATGGACCATACTCAGTGCCAGTTTAGCCAATTAGTCACCTCTTCTCACTTTCTCACACACAGACACATACTGTAAAACTGATCAGACTTAGTACCAAATTTTCTGTAAGTCTGTCCATTGAGTAAGTAATCTTGTCTTTTCTTAAGGCACATAATTAGAAAATAGCCTTATCACAGACCTATTGTATATCTAGAATTTTTATATTATATTTGACAAAACTCAAGTTGTTCAAGTTGATTAGAATTTTTAAAATTATATTATACAACAAAATAGTTTCAATCACAAGTCATAATTCACCTTCATGTGCATTTACTATAAGAAAATTTAGATATGAAAATCAGGTTTCTTCTCTTATTCAATTGTCCTTGTCTCCTACGAACAGAGAAATTTAATATTTTGAAACCAAAATACCCAAGATTAACATCCTTGTGTATGGATCTGAACACTAATGTTAGTTTATAGATATCATCAATTTGAATTTGAATTTAGAAGAGTTACAGCTATCAAATACATTCTTTTAAGAGAGAATGTAAATTTCATTTGTAAATGGGAGATGAAATAAAGATGGAAAGATTGATTTTCTTTCTTCAGGTACTGTCTACCTTTCCATCTTTATTTCATCTGTTGAGCAGAATAGGCTGGTACATGCTGGTTTCACAAGCCAATCTCAAGGTCTCATAAGATGCACATAACCTCAGACTTCAGAGATTCCTGTATGGCTAAGTGCTTCTGGATACTCCCACAACACCTCCTCTATAAACAACTATACACCTATACCAGTATATTCTTCCTTGCAGTAGGACTAATATGTCATGTGCTTCTCTACAGCTTCCATATACTCTTTAATTTTTATATAATATTTGCCATGGTAAAATATCAAACAGGATCTTTCTTATCAAATTATTTTAAAATTACTGCCTGAATTTTCCAATAGTCTCTGTAAACTGACCAGTTTTCCTTACAAAGTATCAATATGAACCAGTGTGACTACTTTGTACGTGAATATGTACATGAGATGCTAGACACTGATCCCTGGGTATTCATTGTGCATAGTATACAAACCTCTTATACCAGTGAGCAGTGACATAAACACAAGTATTAACAGATGAGTCTTCTAATGTTTTCCCAGCAACCTTCTACTACAGAGGCAGATCTGATTCCTTGCCTACTAGGAAGATTGGCAGAATATGCTTAGTATCTAGATTTTCACACCTTTTAAACAATAGAGGTAGTTGTGTCTGACACTAGCTGTTCCTTCCTGTTCTAGCATTGGAATCAGAGGTTCCAAGTGGATATTAATGTGGGAATTTGTTCTCAGTCTAAGAAATGATCTTTAATAGAACATGTAGAAGATATTATTTTCTGGTTCACAAACTGCTCCCTCGGATGTTAGAGAGCTTTAGAAGTCATCTTCCTCCTCCTTAATATCTGGTAGCTGGGATCTGAGATTGTAATGCCCAAAAAGATTAGTGGAAAGAAAAGCATACAATTGTATTGATGGTGATTTTTAATATTTTTAATCTCTCTGTATATTTGTGTGCTGGTTCATGTATATGGATGTTAGGGTATGCCACAGTGCACATGTGGAGGTCAGGAGACAGCTTACATTGTTGTTTTTCACCAGTCTCCTTATTTGAGACAGGGTCTATATTTGCTGGACTGGCTAGACAATAAGCTTTTAGTGTTTTTCCTGTTACTGACTCCCATCTCACCTATACCTATGCATACCACCACATATACACATACCCATATGCACATAGGCAGCTTCTTCCCCAGCAGAGTATCAACATGTGACTTCAAGTTAACACTGAGGGCTTTGACAAAACACCATCCAAGTTCTTTTGCTTCAATAAGCAAAAGAATTCTTTATATTCATAACATAAAAAATTAAAATATAGAAAATATGAGAATCCTTGGGAATAGAGCTCTCAATACACTTATGAATATGCTTTCCTTGAAAGACTTATGGATGCCAGGACCCTAACCACGTGCTCAAAACAACAGTGCTGGTTGAATATGTCTGTTTGCAACAGATCCTGTGGTTATGACACTCATTTCGTGAGAATATGTGCTGCTATCCCATGTTCCCATATTTTTTTAATCCCTAGAAAATACCTGTCTAATTCACTCATCAATCCTTGTAAATAAATTTTATATAAATACATTTATCTAGTCTGTAAGTTAAGCTAGCATGGAAAGAATATTCTTTCCTTCAAGTGCAATTTTGAAACTTCCAGTGTTGATGAAAAAGACATAGCACAGCTTTATTTTCCACTTTATGTACTATCTAAGGTTAGAGGATATAACCTTCTGTAGTCTTGTGATATAAGCACTTTTATGCTGTTTTCAAGTGAGAATAACAAGGTATTATTTCGCTTGGGCAAGGTCACAGAACAGTGCTAACAATTATCGCCATTCCTATTAAATGAATGCAATGATCATTCATTTTGGTCAATACACAATGAAATGAAATGATTTTGTTTCTTTTTTTTTTTCCGTTGTGATTTAAAAGTAGTCTGAGGATTGCACTAACAATATCTGATATTCCATTCAAATTAAAATGTACAAGATATGAAGTGCCTGTGAATATATAGAAAGATAGATGGAGGAATAGATAAATACATAGGGAGTCAGAAAAAATATGATGAAATATTATAAAAGTTAATTGAAATTAATATAACGCACACGTACACATGTGGGGTCCAATTGTGTAACCCTTTCTGTCCTGGAAGTCCTTGTCACAGACCAGAGCGGTTGTGAACACACAGAGTTCTGTCTGCTGCTACCTCCTGAGTGCAGGCCTTAAAGGTATGAGCCCTTACAGCTGGCCTGTGTTTATTGTTGCTGCTAATTTGAAGTTTACAATGTTGCTACTAAGACATGAGGGATTATGTTAGTGTTGAGGCTTCCCAGGAATGCAGTGAGAGATTTAGTTAGAAGTTTCATACGCTCATGCTTTTCTTTGTGTAAGTGTATGTGGAAGTATGAACATGGGGATGGAGCAGCCATGTACATACATATGTACATGTCTAGAACAGACAATAATGTTGGTTTTCTTTCTTCAGGTACTGTCTATTTTCTTTTTCTGAGACAGGGTCTCTCAATGACCTGCCGTGTCCTAATTAGGATAGGCTACCTGTTTAGTGAACCCTAGGGATCCTCATATCTCTGCTTCAGAGAGCTGGGATCACAGCTGTGTCACTCCTCATGGCACTTCCTTCCTTCCTTCCTTCCTTCTTTCCTTCTGCCCTTCCTTCCTTCTTTCCTTCTGCCCGCCCTTCTTTCCTTCTGCCCGCCCTTCTTTCCTTCTGCCCTTCCTTCCTTCTTTCCTTCTGCCCTTCCTTCCTTCCTTCCTCCTTTCCTTCTGCCCTTCCTTCCTTCCTTCCTTCCTTTCTCCCTTCTTTCCTTTCTTCCTTTCTGTTTTGTTTCATTGTTCTTTTCTTTTCTTTTGGTGGATGGTTCTCAAGATCATGAACCATGACTTTTTTTCTTTTATAAAGCAAATTACCAAACCAGCAGCAACTGTCATTTTGGTAGGATACCACAGAGCTACCCATTATCAGGAATTTCTTCTTCAGAAACTGTGTCTTCCACCTGGTTGCAGACTACAAAGTGAAGTGCTAATTGAGCCAGAAAGCTCTCTAAAGCAGTAATTCTGCCTTCTTGTAAGTCTTCTTACCAAGCCCCCATAAACTTCATGACGTGTCTGTGAAATTATCTGTAACCTGTTGAGCTAACTCTGAGGTTCAGGGGAACACTTAGTACTTGCTCTGAGATATAGCCATATTTACACACATGCTCCATGGTCACAGACCTATGCTGGATTGCAAAGCACTTTGCCAAAGAAAGAAGAATAAGATGGATACAGCAGAGGGAATCTTGCTCCTGCGTGTCACTTTTATGGAACATGCAGACAGATTCTCTATTATCTTTCTGCAGACAATGAGAGACCTTGCAGGTATCTTTTTATTGTGATCAGTGTAAGTGTTGGTCAGCAAGCAGAGGTTCTCAGCAGTTTCTAACAGCCAAGAAAGCTCTTCAGCCCCATAGGAGATTTTCAAAGCAGGAAAATAGATGTACATTTCATGGCATATATCTGAGTTGTAGTGACTTGACTGTCTCTATCCTATTGTGGTGTATGTGAATGTAGATATGTTGTTTTTCCAAGAAGTAGAGGTAAGATGCTGTGTTTATGTGTACCAATGTTTTATTAGGGAAAAGAGTCTGAGGATAACAAGGAAGATGACAAAATAGAAAAGGCCCTTGATTCCTCAGTGTAAAGGAGAAAGTTAAGAAACATCAAGAAGAGTTTTATAGGAGGAGTGGGGATATACCTCTTCTCTGGGGATGCTCTGCTAGAGAATGAGGAAAAGACAGACATTGTCTTCTGAGATGTAGCCACTGGTACAGTACCAGTAGCTTCCCACCCATGATCTTATAAGCACCGTGAACAAACCAAAGCCAAAACAAAGCAAAAAGTCATGAAAGAAGCAAAAGACTAATTAGGCCCAGAAAAGGGATCAACAGAAGTGGAAGAGGCAAGAAAGGGTGCCAGAGTAACTGTGTTCAAAATACATCGTATATTTTCATAAAAGTGTCATAATGAAATACATTATTATGTGAAATTAACATATGTGGATAAAACATAAGTAAATAACTAAATAACGGAAATGTTTTATAGTAATTATGTCTGACTGCAGGTCTAAGAAACGTTCAATTAGGTGGGAGGCCATGCACATTTATGTCCAGTAGCCTTGAGAAAGGTCCATTGTAAGAAGAATCTTTTCCACTTCGCTCCTAAGGTGGGCCATCAGATACACAGGGCCCTTTGAGCAATTGGTTCAGAGGGTCAACCAACAGACCTTGGTCACTTTGCTTTCATAACAGGCCCTCATGGCTGAGCTCTGAGTGAAATATTTCCTTTCAGTACATGTGTTTGTGTGTGTGGGGTAGTATTTGGTGCTAAAGGTAAATAATGTTCATTCTAAAAGCAGCCAAAATTAGGGAGTTGGAATGGGTAAACTGAAAAATACTGACCTACCTCAGTATGTTACATAGAATAAGCAAAACTCTGTTCCCTATAAAATGCAATACTTAACACTTTAAACATATTATGTTATATATTCGATCTTTAAAAACCTCCTCTGTCAGCTGGTGAGATCTCAAAGGGGATATATACTTGACACAAGTGTGAGGACTTGAGCTTGGATCCCAGAATTCATATCAAGGTGGATGTGGTTTCTAGTAACTGCAATCCTAGTGCCCCCTAGAGGTGTTTGGAAGAAGACACAAGAAAAAGCTGGCAATCATTAAACCAACCAAACAAAGGGATCCTGAGGAGCCACACCCAAGGTGGTTTGACAAGCATACACAGAGGATGATAGACAAGTGGACACACACACACACACATACACTCAAGAATAGACTTATTTTCGTTCACTCAGAATATCTTCTATATGATATAATATGCAATTGGGACATTAATAGATTAGTAGATTTATGAAAGTGCAGCAGGACTGTGTGCGCTGACAGCTTTCCCAAGGACTTCTTTTTCCTCCTCTGCTGCATCCCCTCTGCCACACTGGGCACCATTATCTACTTTAATCATAATGAATCATGGGGCAAGCTGTGGTTGTGAATGGCAGGCACTTACTTATGCAAATGAATCGCCACATTGAGCTAGCTTAGTTGATCAAGCTTTTCAGGTCAAGTAGGACTTTCTCCCAGATCAGATAAATCTCTAGAGAGATACAGAGGAAATTGTTAGCTTCTGTCATTCTATCTGAAATTCTGCATTGTGCTTTCCTTCCTCTCCCCGCCCCTTTAAATAATTGTCAGCTGAACTAAGGAAGTACTCGGGACTCCATTAGTTTCCTGTTTTCATAAAACAATATGAAAGTCCAACTCAGAATAAACGCATACTGTTTTGTAAAATATGGTATGACACTGTGAAAGAAATTTGTTTCATGTGAGCGAATTCTTTCTGAAGAGTTCCTTCCTGTTAACATTCCTGTAATTTTTGAGTACTCTGAAAATAGTTACTAGTGACAGATTTCTACCCTGGTGACAATGACTTTCATAGCCTGGGATCATTGAGTCAGCTAATGGGGGCGATTCCTGTTTGTTCTACAATTCCATTTCTGTTTTACAAACGTGAGTGAGAGACTGCTTCCTTGCTACATTAGCCTTCAGCTTCCACTGATAATCGAAATTATTATTTTGTGACTTACAATCTTATTGTATAGCTGAACAAAAATAACTGTACATGTATTTTCTAACAATAAGGCACTGGTCAGAAGACTGTTTTTAACTTCATAGCTGCAGTGTTCTGTCAGCTTCCTGAGATCTGCCCTCCACATAACAAGGTCAATTGAGGAGGAAGGGCAGGCTGCCCAGCAGATACTGCCATTTGTTTAAGCTTTGTTTAGCTTTTCTGGAACCCTACACAGACTACTTCCCATGTCCAGAACAAGCTTCTGTTAGATTCTCTGTCAGATGCAATGTTCTACAAAGATTTCATTGTCTCCTGGTTTTACAGTTCTGGCTTTGATCTATCTATGAGTATATATAGGCATCTAAAGAGAAAAATAAATTTTCTTCCATGGAAGTTCATAGACACTGCCCATTTCAAACTCCATCACTTAGGTTTTAGGTAACTCCTCAAAGAATCTATAGCCACATGGAACTCTATTATATTCCTGTTTCCATGACATGATATGACATGATATGATAGATAGATAGATAGATAGATAGATAGATAGATATGATATGATATGATATGTCTACATTTCATATGTTTGTGTGTATGTGTACACACACATACATTATAAGAATTGTATTTAGCCTTTAAAGGCTGATCTGAATATCTACAGAAGAGCACTCACAAATGTAGCCCCCAGTATAGTTCTGTCTTGGATCATGAATACCAAACTTCTCTGCAGATCCTTTGGATCCCAACGTGATGATTACAGAAGAAAGTTAAGCCTGTATGTATACATTGAAAAGGGAGAGCAAGGGAGAAACATGTGTTTTAATGTATTTAATAAACACATCTTCTATAGTAGACGGTTATCCCCTTCTGAAGTATACCTTAACGAAACCATAGGTTTCCTCTCCGTCTCCCTCTTCCTCTTTCTCTCGACCTCTCCCTCTTCCTCTCTCTCTCCACCTCTCTCCCTCCCTCCTCTCCATCTCTGTCTCTCTCCTCCTCTTTCCCTTTTTCCTCTCTTTTCTCTTCTCTCACTCCTTTCCTTCTTTTGATTTATCCCTTCCCTTCCCTCCCTCTCACTCTGTCCCTCTCCCTTCCCAATCTTTCTCTCCACTCTCTGACATTGGTCTTGATCTGTCACAGATACATGGGCAGCCAGAGTCCATAGAGATGCCTCCTCTGCTCTTATTCCCAAATAAAACAGAAACAAGCTCAGGGAGCTAATGTGGGATGTCTCTGGAGTATGGAAGCTGCAGGAGTTTCAGTATTTTTACTAGTAGTGTCCTAACAGGACCCCAGTGGAAATGAGCCCATTGCCTACAAAGCTGACAGATGTGCCTGCTGAAATTCTAAGGATTGAAAATCTAACCCATTGTCAAGTTACTTCATCCAAACCAGCCTGGTATTCAAGAATTATTTTCAGAAAATTAAAACAATTTTAGAAGGAAATTACTTGGAAAATATATACCATTAATTTCTTTTGAGAAAACATTTGTTTCACATTTATTTTGTGAATGGGAGGGCATGCCCATGGATGAAGCAGCATGTGTCATATATCAGAATAATTGTCAGGAGTCTGTTCTTTCCTTCCAAATACCAGATTGAACTCAAGTTGTCAATCTTGACATGAACTATCTCTATCTACTGAGCCACCTCACTGGTCCTAAAATGAACTGCTCAGTTTCAGTATTCAGGATAAGAGACTTCCGCACATTGTATTGTAAAATTTAAATTTGTACTTATTTGTCTGAGGGACAGGCTCTGCCTTGAATCTATGATGCCCCAGCTTAGTTTCCTTAGTGACAGGATGCAAGTATATAATATCATGATTAATGACATATAAGTATTTAAATGAAATACAGACACATATATTTAGACAATGAGGGCATTCTTTCAAGCTCACACAAAAAAAAAAATTCTCAGTTAATTATTTGGTGACCCCCTCTGCTTAATTAGGATTTGCTATAGTGCCATGAGTATGTTGTTATTTCCACGATCAAGGGTCATCGTTCACTGGCAATATCACTGAGGATATGAGTCCCTTGTACACCTTACCTGACTCTAGTTCCTCAGTGTTAGAACAGACCTTCTGAGCTTCTCTCACTTACTTTGGAATGTTAATGACCTCCTCCTGTGCATGTCTTGTGCAGGGAACTAGCTTTGCTGTTAATGTGTGGGTTCAAGAGCTATGTGATGCTCAGAAGTGTGTCTCACAGCTGTTCACCCATTCTTGTGACTCTTACATTCTTTGTGTCCCCTTTTCTGAGATGTTCTGTGAGTTGTGGAGTCATTGTGATAAATGTCCAAGTTAGGGCTGAGCATTCAACATTAACTACTTCTCAACACACTGACTATGTGTTTCTGCAGCAATTGTCAGCCAGTACAGAACAAGCCTCTCTGACCAAGTCTGAGAGCACCCCTCACCTAGGAAAACAAATGTAACTATTTTGAAGGCAGCTTGACAGGAGGTCATTTTGCAAAATAGTAGTTTCCTCACAACCTGCCCAGCCATGAGCCCTTGACCAGTGTTCCAGTGCTAGGCATGAATTCTCTCCTAGATGGAAGAAACGAAATATCATCAGAAAGTGACAGAGATCCTCCCCATGAACAAGAAGTGCTTTAGAGAAGATGAAATCCTCATAAAATTCTTTACCACCCCCCCATGCCCTGTGGTGATTTCTTTATGGAGGGAGGATATATGACAAAATAATGTAATTTTTTGGAATCGTCTGGAAAAACAATATTTATATGTAGATGTGCATACATTTAGACATTTGTGCATTTGGAATTAGTCACCCTCAAGCTTCTCTAAAGCAAACGCAGAAGAAAATGTCTGCTGAGTCCTTGTCAACTGCCTTTCTCTGATTTCCTAAACTGACCCATACCTTTAAGTTCCTCATTAGATGCATGTCACGTGTCCCTAAAAGTTAACAGCTGTTAGTCAAAAGCATAATCGCTGTAGGCTTTTCCAGTTCCTTGTACTGTTCTTCCGAATCCCATATGGTGGAAAGCAGCTGTCATTTTATCTACCTGCATCTATGCTTTAATTGACTTAATACTTTTAAATGTGTTTATGTGAGAACCCATGCATGTAACAGCACGTATCTCTATGTCCCTATACTTATACCTGCATATCTATATTGATAGTGAGAATAGTCAAAGGGCAACTGTCAAGAGCCATCCTCCCGTTATTCCTGGTTGAGGAAGGTCTCTTCTTATGGTACCCTGACCTTAGTCCTGCTAACTCCTGAGTTTCAGGTCTATTCTACTGCCTGTGCCTTCCATCTGACCGCCAGAGGAGAGCTCGGAATATGCATGTGTGTTACCCCATGGAGCTTTTTATGTGCCTTTTGGAAATCAAACTCAGGTAGGCAAGCTTGTATGTCAAGAGCTTTTACTCACAATGCCATTTTACTGCTTCAAGACTTGACATTCTAAGGCCAATTTATTTTCAACTGTTTCTTCAGTTGGGCTCTGTAATAAATTCTTATGATGAGGTTCAGGCTATAGAATTTTGACAGCAATAATCTGCAGGTTCTTCCCAGTAGAAAACATCAGGAGTCATGTGTGTGTGTGTGTGTGTGTGTGTGTGTATGTGTGTGTATGTGTATGTGTTTATATGTCTATATATCTGCATCTATCTATATCCTGATATAGAGAGGGTCTCACTATGTAGTCTTGGCTGGCTTGGAGCTCACAGGCCTATCTGCCTGCCTCTGTTTCCCATATGCTAGCTTTAAGAGAACACACCATGATGTTTGACTCCATATTTTTCTTTACTACTGGTAATCCCTGATTATTTGACTAAATATTTGCATAGGATACACTGAAACACAGAAGGCTTGGCTTCTTTTTTGGTTTGTTTTGACAGTCAACATAAACTGAGTTTGATGAAAACCTATCTATACTCTCTTTTGCCTCATCCTTTCCCAATCTTGTGAGGATTCATCTGTTTCAATATCTTTGTATATACTATTCTAAATTTTTAAATGATAGGCTTCTGAATAAATGATACAATTATCAGGAGTCTATCAACATACAATAGAAATAGATAGATAATGTGATATGTTGAAAATAGGGGATTTAATCCAATACCATGGATAAATCACTTTATCGGTAGAAAAATATATACAGTTGGAGATTATCAGATTAAGCAAAAAAGCCAGACAGAATGTATTCATAGTTTTTATCATTATTGAAATAAAATAGCAGACAGATAGAACATTGGGAAGGGCAGGTTATTTTGCCTCACGGTTTGATGTTGTGACTTGTCAAGTCAAGGAAGTCGTGTCAGCAGCAACATTAGGGAGCTCGTCTCTCTCATTTTATCTACAGTCAGGAAGAAGAAACGGATGAGTGTGGTTGCTCAGCTCACTCTCTGTTCTCTATTCAGTCTAGGATTCTAACCTCACAGGATATTGTCAGCCATGTTTTGAGTGTCTTCCCTCCCAGTTAACTGAGTCTAGAAATCCTGTCACAGGCATGACCAGACATTTGTCTGTCTTGTCACTCTAGATCCTGGGAAAACCAGCAGTCTATTTGTATGTCTGTGTGCTTTTGTATCAGAATGTCTATCTACTTATCATCTATCTATCTGTCTGTCTGTCTGTCTGTCTATCTATCTACCTACCTATCTATCTATCTATCTATCTATCTATCTATCTATCTATCTATCTATCTATCTATCTATCTATCTGTATTGACATGCAAATAAAGTCAAATCCTATACTGATGTGTCTGAGAGAGAGCTGCTTCTATACTGTTTTTCTCATCAGTCTCTAGATTTCTGTGAAACAAATCTGTGTGTTCTTCATTCCTTCTTCCAAGCTCAGCTGATAGTCAAGACTCCTGACTCCTGTTTGCTCTCCTCTCTCTGTCTCCCTCTGTCTCTGTCTCTGTCTCTGTCTCTCTGTCTCTCTGTCTCTCTGTCTCTCTGTCTCTCTGTCTCTGTCTCTGTCTCTGTCTCTCTCTCTCTCTCTCTCTATCTCTGTGTGTGTGTGTGTGTGCTGCTCTCTTAAATTGGTTCTTTCCTGTCTGTTCTCATGTGGGTTGTGCATATCCTATCTCTGACATATTCTGTTGAATCTTTCTCTGATTTCTACTTTGTCTGCCTCTCAATTAGACTTTACATTTAAACATGGCTACTTCCTTCTACAAAACAATTTTACCATAATGGTGTATACTAAGAATGTGTCTAATTCCAGCCAGGTGGATTAAAGTCGTGTGCTGTGTTTTCATTCCAGCTGAATCACACAGACTTAGGTCATTGGATAGAATCCCTTGGCAGAACAGACGTGTTGCTGGATTAAAATTCCTCTACACAATTTTCTCCTTCATAGGCCTCAACACCTTTGTGTGGTCACCTGAGAGATGTTTCTAATTTTGTTTTGTGGCCCATACCTTACCTATCTCTACTGTTCACTTGTTAGATATCAGAAGTGCCCGAGTGCTCAAGCCTTCCATTTTTTTACTAAATCTCCCGTATTTTGCAACAGTCCCAGGTTATAAGCACTTTTTCTTTAAGGAAAAAGGGGGGAAAAAGGGAAAAAAAGAAGGAAGAAAAGTAACTATGAGAGAGAGAGCAGTAGAATCCTTGCCTTGCAAGTATGAAGACCAAAGTTCAATTCTTGAACACTCTGGAAGCTAGACATAGCATTGTACGTTTACATACTGAGTGTTAGGGTGGTGGAGGGAAGAAGAATCCTAGAACTCACTGGACAGCCAGCGTACCCAAACAGGTGAGTATCGGGCCCCGTTTCAAAAATAGGGTGGTCAGCACCTGAAGAATGGTAATGAAGGTTGATCTCTGATCTCTGTCCACACATCATTCACACACACACACACACACACACACACACACACACACACACACACAAACACACACATATGCACGCACACCGCTACAGACACACATCCACACATGTAAAATCAGTCCAAGGGAACTAAAATAACTGAGTCCATAGAAAAGTTGCAACCACAACAAGTTGCTTTTATATGGATGATCAGAACCAGTGCTTGATATTATATTTTATTTATTTCTCAAATATGAGAGCATACACGATTATTTTCTAAGATTAAAAAACCCAAAAGCTTGTTGCTTAATATGGTATGTAAAGAGTTAACTGAAAGAGCAATGATGGGACGTAGTTCATACGTGAAATGGTGACTGTTCTACAGTATTAATATAGATTTTTAAAATTAATTGATAATTAATTTGATACATCAATGAATAATTATGCCTGGTAGAGAAAAAATGAGTAAAACCAGAAGACATAAAAAGTATAATGCATTGGTTTATTAAAATACACTTAAATCATGTATGTGGTTAAGGGAGATTTGGTGCATATTTGGTGGAAGAATTATATGAGGAAATGAAAAATTATCACTGAGGAATGCACTTTTATCTAATGGATTTTATGTAGTTTGAGCCATTATGTATATGAATTGTATGTGAACTCAGAGCCATGCTAATAAGCCTCATACCTGGCTAGCCTGGAGGGCATTGTGGAGCCAGCTCAGCAATGAGGAGATCCTATGAAGACCTACGTCTTATTGTGAGAAAATACATTTTTATGCTTTGTAAACCCTTTATATTTTAAAATTAGAGTAAAAAAATAATGGGGATCATGTGACATTTTGATGCAGATACGCTATATGTTTTAAGTTTGGATGAATTGCATTTACATGAGCTAAAACTAATATGAAAAGATATTGATTATATACTGTGCATCTGCTGTTGGGATTTCCTACCATATTAACTGGTTTCCTTCCTTGTATTAGTTACTGTTCTATTGCTGTGATGAATCACCATGACCAAGGTAACTTGCAAAAGGAAATATTTGATTGGAGTTTTCCTTATATTTTCATTGGGTTAGTCAATGACTATCATAGCCAGGAACATGACAGAAGACAGGAATGGTGCTGATGCAGTAGCTGAGAGTTTACAAGTAGCAGGCAGTGAGTAGGGGGTGGGAATGGGGAGGTGAGCCTCGCTGTTGGCTTTTGAAGCCTCAGAGGCCACTCCCAGTCACACACATCCTCCAACAAGGCCACACCTCTAAATCCTTTGAAAAAATTATATCAAGCAAGTGAGGACAAACATTCAAACATATAATTCTTTAGTGGCCATCCTCGTTCAAATCTCTACATCACTGCTGTGATAAAATATTTGACAGAAGCAACTTAAGGAAGTGTTTTTCTGTTTCATTGTTTTGGATAAAATACATTACAGTAGGAAAGGCATATATGTTGGTAACCTGGTTTATTTACTCTTGTAATAAGAAAGTATATAACTTATTTTTATATTTTCAAGGATCCACCACCTAGAGGTTTTGAAAATTTAAAAAGAATTCAGAGTTTGGGAAAGACTGTAGTTTCAGAGAGATTTTGGGTGTTTTAGGGAAATACAATATTTTAGAGAAGCTTGAACTTCAAATAAGACTGTATATTTAAAGAGACTGAACTTCTAAAGTGTTTGGATTTTTAAATGCGGTAGGATTTTCAGGGTTAGAATACTTAATCTTACAATATGAGATCCTGAGCATGAACAAGAAAAAGAAAGATTATGGTTTAAAAATAGTTTTTATGTGTCAAGTTGTAAAGGGTCAGTAATGTTGCTAAATTTTGTATCAGCTTGACACAAGATTGAGTCTTTTGGGAATATTAGAACCTCAGTTGAGAAAATGTCACTGTCAAATTGTCCTGTGGGCAAGGCTATGGTGCATCCTTTTAGTTAAGGATTGATTGGGAGGACCCAGATGACTCTTGGAGTTATCACAACAAGAAAGGGGTCCTGGGTAGAAACGAAAACAAACTAAGCAAGCCTTGGGGAACAATCCAGTAAGCATCACTCCCCCATCATTCTTCTTGAGTCTGTGCCTCAGTGTTTTTGCCTCGTTTGAGTTTCTGCCCCATGTTTCTTAGATGATAGACTAAGGTATATATTAAATGAAATAAATTCCTTTTGTCCCAAGATGCCTTTAGCCATGGTCCTTTTTCTGAGCTATGGAAACTACATAAGTACAGTAGCTAAAATATCATGGTAACAAGTATGAGGGAGCTAACAATATTAAGTCTGCAGTCAGGGAGTAAAGACAAGTGAACAACTGAAAATAATCCTATGACATCACCTAATCTAGGATAAAAAAGAAAAAAGAAGAAAAAAAAAAAAAAGAAGAAAACCTCAAGTTTTCATTTAGCTAAACTTGCCCTAGCTTGCTAGGGGTAGTCCTATGAATATGTGACGTTTCCCCCTGGGAGACTTTGTCCATATGTTTAATCATGGGTGAAATATATGATTGGTACTTCTCATATTAGATATTTTGGTGTCATAAATAAAATCTGTACCCAGAAGTCTCCTCTGTGCCCACATGTTGTCATAAAATTCAGAAAGAATATATCAAAAGAATTTCCTTTTAAATAAACCAATGTTTCTCCATGTACAAAAGCTATGAGCTAACATGGTAATTCCAGTCTCTTACTTTTGCTAGTAGCATTAGGATCAGAACCTGTGCACAGGCAAGGTTTGACTAATCAACTTCAACATGCCAATCAAAGGCGTAGACAATAGTGAAAAACGTAAGAAAGGGAGATTATTCAGTGTTGCTACACTGAACAAATAAATAAAAAAGATGCCCAGTGACATTGTTACAACAATCTTTAGAGATCTGACACAGGTTTAGGTTTACAATGAGGGCAAGGGCTATACATAGCCAAGGAGTCCAGTCAAGGTGTGGTATAGCCATTTATCATGATCACTGTCTCTGCTCCAGTATTTCCTGCAAGGTTTTCTCAGAAGTTTTAAGGCCCTTTCCAAGAAATGAATTTACTGAAAGGACTCAAACTTTTTTCTTTTCTCATTATGAATTTCCTGGTGAAACATTAATTTCTTAGGAGTTCTTGTCTCAGTCTGGTAGTCCAAGTGAGGGGTGCAAGGGTTTCTTGAAGATCTCCTCATCCCTTCCAAGACGGTTATGAAATGTGAATGTCAGTTAACAGTGCATAAACACAAAATTAGAAAATAGGGTGTGTGAATCAAGTTTCGATAAAAGCCTAAAAATAGAAATGATTTTTATTGAAGTATGAAACTAGGAATTCATATATTGATTCTTCCTGGCAGAACCTCTAAAAGATAAGATCAAACAAATAAGATTTAAAAATAATGACCAAAAGTATATGCTGCTACTGTGCCAATGGCTGGCTACCCACCTGCTGTGTGTGTGTGTTGAGGATAGGGGGTATGTATGTGTGATATGCATGAACAGATTCTTATGGAACACAGAGGACAAATCCAGATATCTTCCTGATCTATACTCTACTTTTTTCTGTTATAGTCAGTATAAAAGTGTGGGCTTTTTTATACCTTCCCTTATTCCCAAATAATGACTTGTAAACATTTATATCTATAAATAAGATTCTTGAACTATAACTAGGCAGATCCTGAGCTATTCTAACCTGGGTTATGTTGGTCTTTGACACCTTCTCAGTCCTAATTCCTAGCCACGTGTACCATTACCTGTCACCCTGACTTCCTGCTTCACACTGGTCTCCATGTTGACTCCTTCCCAGAGTTCCATTCTTTCTCCTCGGATATCCTATCTTACTATTCTGCTATAGGTCATAAACTTCTTAACCAATCAGGGGATGTTTAACAGTTTCAGTATCCGGCCTGCAATCAGGTCACTGCTAGTTTTCAGAAGTCAGAGTTTGAATAATACAAGGGTAATCTTTATATGGTGCACACATACATTACTCCAAAAAGGCAGCTTCTTACTGGCCTGGGGCATTCCCACTCTACTAGACTACCTGGCCAGCAAGCTACAGGAATCTCGTGTTTCTGCATTCCTAAAACTGGGATTACTTTCAGCATTTTTACATGATTTCTGGGAATCAAAACTCAGTCTCATGGTTGCAGAGTAAAAATGCTTGACTGACCAAGCCAACCCCCCAGCCCCAAGCCCAGGGATCATTCTTTGCAGAAATCGGATCAATGTGAATGCATTAACTCCCAAGATGCTTCAGAGGAGGGAGCCGATGTATGTAAGCAGCACTGTAGCTCCATGTGTCAAGCTTCAGAGACAGTAGCTTGCCCTGGGCACCTTCACACCTCCTTAATGTTTGATGAACCCAGAAGCAGTTCCTGTGTTGCAAATGCTCTGCCTAGCGCTATTTCCTAGACCTGCTCTGGAAGCCCAATAATGAGATCCACGGAGATCCTGGCCTTCAGTGAAGACAGTGAAGACGTAATCACAGTATCCAGTCACTCTGTCTCTGATTCCTGCCACCACCGTTAATACAGTGTGCAGAAACACAGAAGGGAGAGCATTGTCCTCCACATGGGCACTGACACTGGGTCTCTCTGATCTGGTTTTCACAAGGATGCTCCCTAAGAGGTTTTTACTTTAAAAGAATTTGCAGATTATTGAGCATCATTGTTGCTATTAAAAATATGCATTCGTGTGAATCACATTAAAAATGGATAACTTTAAACATATTTCTTATTTATCCCTTGACAAGTTCACACGTGCAAACAATGTATCTTGATCATATCCACTTTTCTCTCTCAGCCTTCAGCTCCCTCTGAGTGCCCCCAACACATCTTCCTCCCAGCTTCTTTTCCTTTCTTCTTTTTACAATAATCCATTGAGTCCAATTAATGCTATCTATATAGTACTATACACATTGGCCATCCACTAAGGTATGGACAATGTCCCTCAAAAATTAGCTCTCTCTCCTCAAGTAGGCATAACTGTAGATGTCTCCTCAGTGACAAGAGGAATCTGTGGACAACATACCCCAATGTAGAGAGCAGTGTTATTGTTTTTGAATAAAACAAAACAAAACAAAAATTCCTGTTAGCTTTTAAACTGTCACAGAGTGTTTAGAAATTTTTATATGTGCTTTTCTTCAACACCTTATGTGAAGTATCAGATGTATGTGTGTGTATATTTGATTGTCTGAATGTGTGTGTGTATGAGTGTGTGTTTGTATGAGTTCACATGTATATGCATGTGTATTTCATAGCTGAAACTGAATTCACAAAGGCAATATAAATTAAACCATTTTCATCTTTAAAAACTAACTTTCTACAGATCATTTTTCCATCAGACAATCACATCCCTCAAGTTCAATACAGACGATTTTTCCAGCTATTGTCTGAACAAAGCAACCTTGTCTAATTGCAGTATTATATATTGTGCTCTTTAAAGGCTTGTTGTATTTACAGATCAGAGCATGTAACATCACACCTGGGTTGCTATAGAGATGTCTAAATTTTATCAAAACAAACAAAAACCCTACGTTTAACAATAAATGAATCTGTAATATGTCTGCTAAAAACCTTAATAGAACTTAAACGCCCACATTACTTTTGCATAAATACCATAAGAAAAAGTACAGGTGCAAGATATTGTGTGCTTTTTAATTAAGTACAATTCCAAGTCTCAGCTTTTATTCTGAGGCATCCTCTTCAGTGACTCACTTCCTTGAATTAAGGCTGGAGGGAGAAGCTATGTCTTTAAAAGTTTTCAAACTTGATTTGTCATTTTATACAGTGATGCCTATGCCCATCTTTAGGCAACTTTTAACACGAGGCTTAGGTTCGATTAGAGGACAGGAGATGTGAATAGGTAAGCAGTTCTGGTCAGGGGATGATCCCACCCATTTTTGACCATCGATTTCTAGACTCCATTCTCCTCTACAAGGTGGTTTTGGATGTTGGCAGAACTGTGTTCCTTTGGGTAGAACTAAGTGTCAGCCTTTCCCTCCCCACTTTGAGATTTATAGGGACATTTTGGATTTATTGTGGTCCATTCAGCTTTTCTCTTTCTAGATTAAGACTTCTACAGCAATTTGAGCTCCCTGTGTTCCATTGTTTCAAGAGCCTGATAGTTAAGGGAAGGACAGACACATCTCTTTATATCTTTGTCTTTGTATCAGCAGTTATAGATTTACTTACTGCTTTTCCAACCCCTGATGGACTCCCTAGTTTTAAGATTTGCATTTGCTTTCATGAATAGTACTCTTAGCATGGTGATACACCTTTTAGAACACACTGAGACAAGAGTTTTAGAGTATGGCTCAGCAGCTAAAGCTTACTGCACTAAGGAGAATCAGAGATCAGATCCTCACAGCTCATATATAAATGCCTCACAGAAGTACTATCTTTTTGTAATTCCAGACTCCTTCAAAGCAGACAAGAGATCTTCAGAACAAGCTCCCTAATGAACATAGCCATGTATGCAAGTTCTAGATTCAAGTGAAAGATACTGCCTTAACAATACGCTGTAGAGAGTGACCCAGGAAGAAGCTCAACATCAACATCGGGCCACCCCAGGCATCCATTCATATAGGAATGTGCATACACACATGCATGCAGACAACACGCACACACACACACACACACACACACACACACACACACACACACACACACAAATCAAAGGAAAAAAGAAATGAAATGATAAAAAGTATTGTATATAATTTGCACCAACCTACTCTATCTTCTATCATCTCCCATGCTTTTATTTGGCATATACGTCGTCTAAATAAGATGTGTTTTGTGAGGGAAGCCCTTTTGCAGATTTATTGCTCTTCCCCTGCTCTATCACACGATTTTTTTTTTCTGTGACTTCAGCTTTAGATCCTTCACAGATTGAACACCCTCACCATTTGTATCTTCAACTGGATTTCCAACACATAATTGAATGTTCATTTTTCTCATGAAGAATGTTTTAATTTAGTTTTTAAATGGTTCCTACCATATGTTGTAGTCAAATTCTTTCCTTTCTTCCAGCTTTCCCCAGATCCTCTTTTCCTACCCATGCCACTTCATATTCTTTCTCTCTTAAAGAAAAGAAAACCAAAGCCAATAACAAACTAGATAGCAAGCAAGCACGCACATGCGCGCACACACATGACAGGGCAAAATAAAACAAGAGAAGAAGCAAAGCATGAATTTCCTTTTATGTGGCCACCTGTTTCTGAGCATGCCCCTTGTCCTCTGACATGGTTAATATACCCAGGGACACTCCACTGAAGAAAATTGATTTGTTTTCTGTCTCTCAGCAGGTATTAATTGCAAAAAGATTCTTCTTGACTGTGGGTAGGAATTTGTTCCCACTTATCGATAGCACTGCTGAATTGTCTTTGATTTGGACGTCTATAGTACTTATAGGTACTGTAGGTCTCTGTGAGCTTTTGATTGTATCATCCCTGTTGTACCTGAAAAACACTATTCTCTTGCAATCATATACCTCCTATCCCTCTTACTATCTTTCTGACTCCTCCCATGAACAGATCTCTGAGTTTTGAAAAGAGCAGTATTGTACAGACCTCCCGTTTAAATATGAGTTCTCCAAAGTATCCCACCCTTGTGTGTTGTCCAGTCATTGGTCTCTTAGTTTATTATCTTCTACTATAAGAAGTTCCTCTGATTATGAGTGAGTGAAGTACAGACTTATGATTATTATGATAATATATTATTAGGAGTCATGTTATTGCTATTTTTCCTCAGCATAATACTAATCGGTTCTCTCATGAGGACCATGGTCTGTCTAGTCTGAGGACCTTGGCCTCCCTAACTAATGGTATAAAATATGGGTTTCATCTGATGGAGCAGGTCTCAAATACAATCAAAAGGTGTTTGTGTACTCAAATACCATGTATGCAAATATTGCTGCCGGTAGTATATTTTACAGGAAGATCACTATTGTAGCTCACCAGCCTTGTAGGTGGATGACCACATTTCTATTAGTGTCTATAATACTTTCCAGAACTGTGAACATTAGCCAGGAGGCTGAAGCTTCTAATTGAGCACCATCCTGTTTTTGAATGTTTGGTGACATAGTCTGTTGTGTCTTCATGAACATTTTCTTAAACATGCTTATTTAACTTTATTCTGGATTGTACATCTGTGTTTCTGTAACGTAGAACATATGGTTATCTGCTGAGCAAATGGCTCAGTCATCAATTAGGTAAGTAGTTGGTTGAAAATGGGGACTATCTTAGATTTTTTTTTCCACAAATGAAAATACTTGGTTTATGTCATTAACTAGTAATGATGTGTCTAGTGAATGCATATTAAAGAGTACAGTCATTTAGGCTCTAATTCCTTCCAGAAGTATCTGGCAGTATCAACTTTGTCTCAGTTTTTTCTCTGTAGCAAGATTGACCTTGGAAATTTGTCTACGTGATATGCCAAAAATCATTTCTCACTGTCACTGTGCACATGAAGTTGGAAGAGAACAAGCTCAGAAAAGTTTCCACGGGAGCCTATGTATTGTATAGTGAATGAACTCTCGTGTGGTTTCCCTGAGAAGTGATGCTACTAAAATCATCTTACACCTCTATTTATTTATTTTATTTATGCATATGTCTATTTGTTTATGTATGACTTTTCTTTTTCAAGACAATGTCTTATGTAATTCAAGCTGGCTTCTGACTTCCTGTGTAAGTAAGTATGACATTTAACTACTGACCTTCCTACATCTACCATCTCAGAGTTGGAATTGCAGATATGTACCACAGTACCTGTTTTTTGCAATGCAGAGTATCTAATTCATGTGAATACTAGCCAATCTAACTGCTACATGAGCCACATACTTAGACCCATGCATGTTTATTTTAAAATATCTCCAAATTTACCTTCTACAGTTGGCCATAAATTTTGAAAAAAAAAACCTTCATATTTTGCTTCTTATCTTTTCTCCTGTGTAAGAAGACCATGAGAATTATGTGTTTTGATAGCAAGAATTGGGGACTGCACAGAGAAATTCAGGCAAAGTGTTCACAGATAGAAAAACAATAACAAACAAGCAGTGGTTGCAGCCATTTGTACTGCTGTAAAGAATTGCTCAACCACAGTCATGTAAACAAGGCTTATGAAGCTTCTTGCTATGGACACACACACACACAGAGACACACACACACCATGAAAATAAAAGAAATACTGCTTAAAAAGAGGAAGAAGCACAGCAGGAGTAGAAAGGAGATGAGAGAAATGAATAGGGATGAATATAATAAAAATGGATTCCCTTTATTTAATTTTTATTTTGTTTTATTTTTAGATTGTAATTTATGTATTTTTAAGACAGAATCTCATGCTATGTAGCTGAGGATGACATTGAACTTCTGAACATTCTGCTACCACCTTCTGATTATCCATCATAAACATGTATGAAAATATTTTAATATAACCTCCTATTCAAGATAATTAATGTATACCAATGAAGTAAATAATGAATTATACTAACCACTAAGACAAACTTGGCTCATACTGCTTATATTTAATTTTGATTTATTAGATGGAATTCAGTTTTAAACTTTGTTATAGAAAAGTGAAGCCTCCAGGCTGCTTTAGAGTTTAAACTTGAAAAGGACTTCACGTGTGTAGAGCTGACCTCCTCTAGAGGCACTTCCTGTCATCATCACTAATATTAAGTGGAAGAGCCCAGGGCTGCTTTGCATTTGTAAATTTTATTCTTGATGGATCAAACATGTTTTTTGTTTGTTTGTTTGTACACATGGTCTCCCTCTGAGCATGCCACGTCCCTAGGAAATTTCAATTTGCTGGCTTAATTTAATTTGTGCTCAGCACTGCCTTAAACCATCTCAGAACTCACCAACACAATACCTACCTGCTGCTTGTCCAAGATAGATGACAGTGGCAGGCAAGGTGATCCCCAAAATGATCATAACATAAACGCAAGACCTAGGGAATATGATCTATGGTAAAGTGAATTAAAGCTGAATACCAGTTGCTCCTTAAACCAAAGGAGCACAGGGATGTAATGAATGAAAAAGAATGTTTGGTTTTTTTTACAAGGAAGTGTGAACAAATTCCTTGTTAACCCCAAATAGAATTCCAGTGACAGGCTGAAGAAAATTACACACAAAACTAGCTTGGCAAACCAGTAAGTTTATTATGGTTCCTTTACAGGAGGACGGGTTCCTTAAAGGCGGCTGCATTACTAGAAAGCCTACCCAAGGCCTGGGTGATGAATCATAAGAGCTGTATCCTAATTTAAAAAAAAAAAAAAAAAAAAAAAAAAAAAAAAAAAAACTCTATCCCTTACACAACTTACAGGCAGGTCCATTGAAGAAAGATACCTTTTCCTGACTCTTTACGGCTTGTGAATCCTTGAGGATACGGAATTGGGAACTTGGGACTTGGGAATTTTGTACTTTTCTAATTAATCTTCCGGAGCCCTGTGAGATTGTTCTCCCACCTCTATGAGAGCGTGTCTCAGCTTAAAGTAAAAATTAGCGGCAGACGGTAGAAAGAGAAAAAGTCAAAGAAGTGGGATAAATATCCAGAAAGCTCATCATGAGCCAGTTCATGCAGGCAGCCTCTAAGATACACTGGGAGATGCTGTCGGCTTATACTGCTCCAGGCAAGAACGGAGAGATTCTGAATGGGTGCTGATATCTCTCTTTGGCTATCACATAACTGATACAATAGACATCCATTTTCATTTCATCCCTCAAATCTCAGTCTGAAAGATGGAAAACAAAAAAACAAAAAACAAAAAAAACCATGTCCATGATGTTAACCAGGAAGGGAGCTTGTCTCCTGAAAGAAGAGATTGTAGGATAGACTGAGGCAGAGATAATAATGATGGACAAGACTGCACCTTAACCGGATCTTATTATGCTGCCTTCTAGTTAAACTTAAACCTCCCTTAAGCCACTGGAATTCTTTGCTACCCTTCTTTGGGTGGCCGTATTGAATAAATCTCCCTTTATTGCTTTTCTTTTTACTGTCTTCTCAATTGGAATTTTGGGGAAGGGTGGCTAGGTCCTGCAGCTTCCAGAGCCCAGGGTCTCACAACTCCAGTAGCAAGCTAATAGTTAGCAAATACAGAACACCTTAGTACTGAAACAGCAAAGAGCTGAGTGCTGCCCATGATAAAGAACGACCCTACTGGGGAAATTGGGTGCATGTCTTAGAGTTCTTACTAATAAAGGAATTTTAAGAACAGGTTCAGAAGGAAGCCCAAGGAAATTTTATTTTGTCTGTTAAAAGAAAAGCTCTGGGGCAATAAGCTCTATATCTTGGCAGTTGCCCAGAGTGGAACGTAGGTAAGGAACAAGAACAAGTCATGTCTTTTGAGCTAATCACAAGTCATCCATGTGGCAGAGAAGCAGTTACAAAGTGAGCAGATGAGTCTAGAGGAAGAATCAAATCTGAACATGTCAGTGGAAAATGTGCTTAGAGTAGCAACAGAAGGTAGAAGGAAAGTTAATATTTTGCAGGTAATTCAAAACAGTCGTTATATTTACAAAAATGCAAGGGTGTGGCTCTGGAAGCAACTGAAGAGAGAGCGTAGGACTCTGAGAAGAAAAAAAAAAGTACAATATTTTCTGCCATGTCATTAACAAGGCTTGAGAAAGATAAGCATTCTTGAGAGGTGCCCTCTTAGCCAGGTAACTGATCTGCCCAACTGGACTGTTAGATCTCCACCCAGGCAAGGGGTTCCATTCTCTTGGCTAGAAGGAAAGATTTCTGTTTCTGAGATTTTAATTTTGCTATAACAATAGGAAGAGTCATGTTTCTTGGCATTACCCAGGAATCTTCCTATTCACAGCCCAGTGAAAGGCTTTTGGGGTTTTTAACCTTTAAGAAAGGAGATTTGTATCATTTAAAGCCAGTAGGCTTTTGGAAACTTTTTATCACAATACAGAGAAGCGAATTCCCTTTCAGAATCTTGATTTTGTACTTCATTTGGATAAAATGCTGATAGCATACTACTGCACTTTCACTGTGAGTATTGATTTCATTGAAACTATGCAGGCTATTGTTGGAGTGATTATTACTATATTAATGTGTTAGAGCTTGCATAAATTTTTTCCTCAATTTAGTGGCTTAGGTAGCAAGTTTATTTCCTTATAATCTAGAACGGTGGTTCTCAACCTGTGAGTTGTAACCACTTAGGAGATGTATATCTGATCTCTTGTAAATCATATATGTACAGTTCACAACAGTAGCATAATTGCAGGTACAAAGTAAGTACAAAAATAATACCATTTTTGTGGGTCACCACAACATGAGGAAGTGTGTTAATCAGTCACGGCATTAGGGAAGTTGAGAATGCATCAGGATTTCTAAGGTCACCATGGCTTCTAGAAGTGGTTTCGCCTGATATTTCACTTCTTGTCTTCCATGTATTCATATGGTCCTTGTTCTCTCGTGTGACTTCTCCTCTCTGAGACCACCAGGCATATTGGAAGAGGGCCCAATTAAATAATATTATTTTAAACATTCTCTTTAAAGAAAAGGTTTCCCACTACACACACACATTAGGAGTTAAAAGTGTCCACTAGTTTTAACCATCCACTTGACAAGATTTTGAATGAGGAATTAACTAGATCAGATTCGCTATAGATATGTCTAAGCAGGATATCTTCTTACCTGTTAAGTGTCCCAGCCCATTATGGGCACCAACATTCCCTAAGCTTGAACATTGACCTGTATAAAAGTGAAGAAAATTAGGTGAACACAAATAACAACCAAGAGGCAGCATGGATGCATTTCCCTTCTGTCTGCTCTTGACTCCGAATATAATAGTTTCTTGCCTTCATCTCATAATGATAGACTAGATAATAAATTGTATTTCAAATAACAACTTTTTTCTTGAGTTGCTTTTAGTTTGGAGATTTTATCACATCAGTAGAAATGAAGCTAAAGCACTAGGTCAGGCTTCTACCTGTGGGCTAGAGTAGAAGCAGTTTATCCACAGTTAGTGTTACTATGAACTGTGAAATCCAATTCAGTAGTAAAATACATTTTTTTGGATTTTAAAAATTTTAACTGTCATGTA
This sequence comes from Mastomys coucha, assembly GCF_008632895.1. Classification (NCBI taxonomy): domain Eukaryota; kingdom Metazoa; phylum Chordata; class Mammalia; order Rodentia; family Muridae; genus Mastomys; species Mastomys coucha. The sequence continues at coordinate 20,133,549 of NW_022196891.1, read as the reverse complement.
TAAAAACATGTATCAATATAAAAGCAAATGGTGGCTGGAGAGATGTTTCAGCAGTTAAAAGTGCTGTATAAGACCCCTGTTTATTTCCAGCAGCCATAGTGGATGGAGTTGCTCAGCTTCCTCTCTAGCTCCAGTTAGAATAGATCACTATCTTCTAGCCTCTGCAGACAATACCTAAGCATCCCACCCCATACCCATACACACCAAATACAAAGAGGTCTTCAAATAAACTATAGATGAATAAGCAAATGCCTACTTGTTTCCTGGAGGTTTCTAGGAAGTCCTAGAATCACAGAACCCATGAACTAGGACAGGTCCCAACATCTAAACTTTGATTGAACAGTCAGTAGAGTGGGTATTTCTGCTCTCTTAGATTTTTGTCTACTTACATATGAAAATCTGGTCCAAATTATGATACCACTAAAAAAAAAACTTACTTAATATTTTAATCACACAGGAATTTTGCCTGCAAATGTCTTTGTATAGGATACATGTGCCTAGTGCCTGAGCAGGTTAGAAGAGGGCTGTAGTTTACTTGGAAATGGATTTACAGATAACTGGGAGCTGTCGTGTGGGTGCTGGAAATTGAACTGGAATCTTCTGTTAGAGCAGGAAGTGCTCCTCCTCGTGGCAGAGCCCTCCCTTCAGCTCCCATGGTCCTGTTTTGTGTAAAGTCATCCAATGAAACTGAAAAACCAAATGACAAAATAAATACGGGGAAATTAACAGATTTAACAGCACTCCTAAATTCCCTCTTGGAGTTAAAAAAACACATTGTAAAAAAATCATGCACAACTGGCATTTTCCTACTCTCCCCTTGCCCTCACACAAATTAAGCTGTATTTTCATATCAGAGCTTTTCTTTTCCTGAGTAGAGAGACTACACTGACCTGTCAGGAAGCTGAAATGTATCCCAAAGTCTCAGTGGTCCCAGTTACAAAGAAGTTTTATATATGCAAATATATAAATAGAAATCTGTCATTATCCAGGGGAAACTGATCACAGAGAAAAGCTACCTAGTTATAAACAGAGATGAACTGTATATTGAAATCCATCAGGTGGAGATATGCTAACCACTGTAGAGACATGTTTTACTGGCTCATTTAATTGAATATTTGAATATGCAGGAATCTCCCATAAAAATTTGGTGTGTGTATGTGCAGTTATAAGGATTTAGCATGTATAGTAAATTGTGTTTTTCTATAGTAACACACTAGTGGTTTCAGTTCAAGGCTTCTAATATGAAAAACAGTAGCTTCAAAAACTGACAGTCTTTAATTATCTTAGAAACTTGTTAAAATGCTACAGAGTCAAGAAATTTGCATTTGGTCTGGGAGATGGCTCTGTGAATACAAAGCACTTGTGTAAGGACCTGAGTTTGAATCCCAAGAAACCACATGGACCTGGGTGCATAGCATGAGCAATTGCAGTATCATTGCTTCTACAGAGAGAGAATACACAACTCTCAAGCAAGCTGTAAAGGTGAAGAAGATTGACAGCCAAGGTTGTCCTATCTCATATATGTGCTGTGGTCCACACATCCACATTCAGACATATGAATATAAATACACACACACACACACACACACACACACAAACACACACACGAGACAGAGAGTGAGAAAGATAGAGAAACAAAGAGACACACAGAGAGAATTCTAATCCATTGAGTAGGACCCAGAATTGGCTCTGCACCAAACCCTTTTTTCTACCCTAGGCAATATTAATTATTCAGTCTAATACTTTGACTGTTTGTTACATATCAGACATGTTTATAAATATTTTATAAATGTTAACTTATTTCAAGTCAGGATATTCTGTGTCCTTGTTAATCATGCTTTAGAGGAAAGACAGAGGCAGAGTTCTCTTCCTAGAATAACAGGCTCTAAATCATCCTGTTGAGCTCTGGATATAAAGGCCTTGGCCATTACCTCATTCTGATGCAAGGCTTTTCTGGGCAGACTTTGAAAGTTATCACTAAAGACTATTAAGAGAGATATGAAATCTGACCCCAAAAGAAACTGCTGTGGATTGAAGGAAGAGATGGCTCATGGGCTAAGAGCAAGTACTGCTTTTCTAAGAGACATAATTTCCAACAGTACATTAGATGTCTCAAAATTGCCTATAACTTAAGCTGCAGGGACCTGACACCCTCTTTTGACCTCCATGGAACTCATACCTATACCAGATACACATGCATACATATAAATACAATAAGATCTGTCAATCATGTATATGTACCTATTTAGAAAATAGACAAACAATCAAACAGAAACACCATTAAAACCTACCTCAGGCCAAAGGTTCTAAATGTTGCATAGCTTTTAAAAGTGGCATGAGACAAATACAAAGAACATACATTAAAATCCAAGATTTCTGGTTAACTTTGTTCATCTCTGAAAGAGCAAAGCACTGAGTACATCCTTAAGTTTGCATGTGTCCACACAACACTGCTTCCCTATGAGAACCACTTTTATTCCCCAAGGTGTTAACAATGTGCCAGAAGCCAGCACACACATTTAAGGCTCTCAAAGTCTGTGGCAAATGCTCGAACTCCACCTCATTTTAGCTGTTGATGTGAGTGTGCCAGTATCATTAAGAGGGTGAGTGTTTCTGGCACTTTCCCAGACAGTTTGACTAGAGAATGTCGAGCATAAGACCTTCAAGTTTTTAGTCAACATTGTTTATTACAGGTTTCCTACTTTGTATCAAGTCTTCTGTTAGATCCCGAATTTGACCAGTAGCTATGCATATGTAGGCAATGACATCCACCACAGTAATCACACAAAACATTAGAATGATTCTACTGCTATCTACATATGCAGTTATAGAACGCAAAAGAAGATGACACTAAGAGATAATTGATTAGCAAAAAAGAACAATTCTAACCCAGGCTTGCTTGTCATTCACAGTGAGATTGTCAAGAAGGAAATATGGAAGCCAAGTGGGAGAGCAAAGAAGGGAGGTAAAAGAGAAAGGCTAGGAAGAGTATAAAGAGAAGCACATTAAGGTAGCAGAAGAAGAGGAAGAGGAGGTGGAAGGAGAAGGAGAAAGATGAAGCAGAGGAGGAGGATGGAGAGCAGAAGGAGAAGGAGGGCGAAGGGAAAAGGAGGGGGAAGACTAGGAGAAGTAACCAGAGAAGAGGAAAGCAATTTAATCAAGAACCTGCATGTGATCATCTTCCTTTGTACAAGCCAAGAGCTTTTCATCTCGAAAAAGAAAATAAGACCATGACTTTGAAGTGGTTGGGCTGCCTGTGCTTTCCAATCTAGTATAAAAAAAACTGTAGCCATAAATTGTTAGATTTGGATTAAAAATGAGTACATATCAAATCTGCTTGTCTAGTTTCTATTAGTTGTGTTTTAGGTACCACGTGACACAGCTCTCTACAGGTACTGTAATGGATTTCACAAAATATAATATTCCCATGTTCAAAAAAAAATCACATACTATTGCTTCAAATAATAAGATGGTAAAATCAAATTAATGAGCCAATAATCAAATCGAACTGATAGATTGATATGTTCTTTGTTTGCATTCCACAACCTATAATGATTTAAGCAATTTTAAGTGGAGAGTTAGGAAGTGGGGAAGAGAGGGATGGAGGGAGTTAAGAAGGGAGTGCAGAGAAAGAAAAGGTAGATAACGGAAGGAAAAGAAGACAAGAAACAGGGCAAGGGAAGAAGAAAGGAAGAATAGAAGGGGAAAAGACAAAAGGAATGACAGACTAAAATAGAAAGAATGATAATTTAATAGACTATATATAGCTATCAGATCTTGAATAATTTTCTCTCTTGGGATAAGTGTGATGATAACATTGGTGGTGTGGTTCAATGCAGAATGGTTGCTTGGTGTGAAGACATCCTGGGTTAGGAGCACTAGCCCTGAATGACATTCTTCTGTGTTTCATGTGCATCTACATTTTGGCTGCAGGGATTATAGGTGTGCGACAACTCTCACATTCCAAAGAGACTCTGGATTTGCAACAAGGCAACATAGGGTTTATAAAGCCCCACCAAGAGCAGAGCTTATGGCATAAATTTTGGTTAACAAAGATTTCACATGATCTAGTTTATTAAAACAATGGTCTTCTTGAAAATTGTAGGGGTGGTTTGATGAGAGTGGTCTGCTCAGCAGGATATAGTTGTTGGGGAGCTGTTGGGTAAGGAGCAGAAGATGGGGTCAACTTAGGTTAAATGGGTCAGTTGAGAAAATTAAGAATTTAAGGTTATCTTGGAGACAAGTGAATTCAAGACCAGCTTGGGACACATGAGATTTGACTTCAAGAAATTAGAAAATTTTAGCAGCCATTTTTCTAGTATCTCCAGTGTTCCTGCTTTTCTTTCCAATGCAGAGGCTTGGATTTGTGTTGTTGTTGGCTCAGAAAGCTGCACATGACACCAACTAATCATGAAGATCTCATCTTGTAATAAAGAAATGTTTTTAAGCAAGAGTTGTAAAGGTCAGAAATTAGACCTTTGAGCTTAGTCATGTAGTTCTTCCATGAGAAAGATTCTTACTAATAGAAGGTAAGTAATAGGTTTAATTTAGATTTCTGGGTGATTAACTATTGGCTTAAGAGAGTCTATTATCCCTTCTTTCTCTAACCCTTTTGCTTAAGTCCCAACCTACATCATGGTAGATTATGAATAGTTGTAAGCTCTATAAACACACGTCCATTAATTTTTATGATTTACCATGAACTATAATTATACTAAAATTTTCTATTCTAGCACTGATATCATAGTAAAGCAATATTAGAGCTCAATTATTACTTGGGTCTGTATATATACATTTTTAAAAATGAGTAGTTAAGGAGAAAGGTGATCATTCCAAGGCTCTGAGGGCAGAATATGAGTTACTAAATTCACCCAGAGAATTTTTCCTAAGTCCCCAAAGCAGATGTGGGGCAATGAGTAAATTAATCATTGAAGATTATCATTAACCAAAGTTCTAATGGCCTTTGCTATAATAAATTGCCATGATTAACCCAGACATAATTTCTGCTGCATACATGGGTAATCCAGATAAATGAGATCTTGGAAAGATACACTAAAACAATGGCAGCACTAAAATGAATAGGTACTTTGATATTTTATTAAACCAATTCATCAAGGCTTCTATTAAGTGGACCAATTACAGTGCCATCTATGGACTAGATCTAAGGTATCCCTGGAGTCTCCTGATGCAGAGAGGAAGGGAGAAGGATAAATACTTCATGTTCCCTCCACTTTTGTTTAATTGACATTTGGTTGGGCACTTAAGATAAAATTCAACAACCACAAATTCAGGTTCAAGTTCCTAAAATGGTGGTGTGTGTGTGATATGTACCTGTATGTGTGCATGTATATGAGAAGGCATGTAGAAACCGGAGGTCAGTGCTGACTGTCTTTCTTTACTGCTATCTGCAATACATTTTGAGACAGGCTCTCTCATGTTTGTCTAGAATTCATTGATTCAGTAAGAATAACTGGTAAGCAAAACCTGGATATGTCCCGCCTGTGGCTCCCCAAGGATTCTGGGACAAAGACCCAGATCCTAATATTTGTGTAGCAAGAACTTTACATATTGATCCATGTCTCTATGGCCACTAGTTTCTCTTTTATGCTTATTGCTGTGTTAAGATATCCATTATGACTACATTGTAGATTTTGATTTTGGTAATAGATGCCATGCTGTCTTCAGTATTTAAAGATGATAAGTAATGGATTTGAAGAAATTGAACTGATATTCTGTAAGGTGGACTATAACAGCCTCCATGGGGAGCTAATAGTAAGGTTAATCTATGTGAAGAAAAATAAAAGGGCCCAGAAGATACCTCAGAGGTTAAAGGTGCCTACCCCCGAGCTTGGCTACCTATTTTTGGTCCTTGGAATACATATGGTAGAAGAAGAGGACTATGTCCTGCAACTTATAATCTGATCAATTTTGCACAACAGAACATGTGCCTGTGCATGTGTACACACACACACAGGCACACAGGTAAATATAATTGTAAAAGACTACTTAGAGATTATCATAGGGTTATATTCAGGGCACTCTGAACAGCCTGTGAATAGCGTTGCTAAGCACAGAAAAGAACTATGAATATGAAGGAGGGTGCAATTCTGATGACTTCGAGAACCACCACACAGAATGAACAGATTCAGTGGTGACACCAGAGCAAGAGAGGTGATGTGTCATTTAACTGTAAAACATTGACATCGTGTGTGTTTTAAAAGCATGATGCCAAGTGCCCATGTATGAGAAGATGCAGAAGTTCACCATCAAGGGTTTAAACAGAACACCTAGTTATACTGATGTTCAATATTTCAAAGCATATAGTCTAAGGGACATTGACTAAGTCTAAGACATTGACTACTGTCTAAAAAAGGATGCAGTGTTCTGATTATCTCTGACAAATGCCTTACCCAAGACATAGATGCACTTGAATACTTTATTCAAAGATACGCATTGACTGAAGGTTAAGAAGTATGTTAAAACAAAAAAGGTGTCCTGTTGATCCACCTCCAATATGCTAATGCTCCATTGTGCTTAAAGAAACCTCCTGCAGATGTTATATTTTGGTTTACTGAAGATTAAACTTAAGATCTTACTCCTTTAACAAAACTGGGTGGTGGTGGTAATGGTTGCCTGCCTTCCTATCTGACTTCCTCTCTCCTTCCATATCCCTCTCCTTTCCTTCCCCTTCTCTCCACCTCCATCCTTCCCTCTGTCCCTCCTTTCCTTCAATATTTTCCCTTCCATCCTTTTCTTCTTTCCCTCCTTCCATATCTATCTATCTTTCTTCTGTTTTCCTCTATCCCATCATCCCTCTCTTTTACCTTCCCCTTAACTTTTATCTCTACTCTCCCATCCCTCACTCTCCTTCCTCTTACTTGCCCTCCCTTCCCCCTTTTCCATCCACTTATATCTTCTTTCTGCCTTTCTTTTCTTCCTACTTCTTCCCATCTTTCCCTCATCCTCTTCTCCTCCTCTTCATCTATCTTCTTTTGTATTTCATATTCCCATTCTTGTCTTTGGTTTTAATAGACTCAACTGATACATATACATACTATATATATTTCTATATTCCTGTGAAACATATTTGATGACTTTTAGATATTTTAATCAGTTCTGACACCTTTATTTCTTATTTTATTGTCTAACTATTTGAGAGATTTTCTGCAATCATTCATCATATTTGGTTTATTACTTGTCGACGGTGTTTTTCTAAGAGGCTAAAACTGACATTAAACTACTGTGTAACCTAAGCTTACTTCAAACTCAGCATCCTTCTTTCTCTGCCTCCAGAGTGCTGGGCTAGGAAGTATGCATACTTCTCCAAGACTCAAATGTGACTTATTAATGGACCTTAGAGTGCACAGATATAGGAGCTAATTTTGAATTGTGTATTTAAAATTCACAGAGGTTTTCTCTATAAATTATGAGGCCTGTTCTGCCTTGGGCCTCAATATGGGGTATTCTTTTAAATTTGGAATATACTGCATCAGCCAGGATTGTGTTATAGAATCTACACCTCTACTTATTTCTGATTTATTTCTGTAGGTTTTCCAAAAACCTCTCAGGAACCTGATCTCAGTGTGTATATTTTTTGTTCTGTTCTACTTAGTAGTCCTTCTCATCCTGGAGTTATTCAGCTGCTTATTTTTATCAGAAGTTCTTTTAGCCTGTCCATGAAGGCATAGTAATCCATAGTTACATGCTAGGTTGTGTTAGGTGTGGCTCTTTAAAGGAACAGAACTGCTAGCCCAATTATACATTACAAAGCAGAGTTATGAAACTGCTTACATAGTGAGAACTGAGAAGTCCAGCATCATCTGTCTTGACACTAGAGAGGCTGAGAACTCCATAACTGCTCAGTCAATAAATCTGGAAGCACCAGTAATTTTAAACTGGTACTTAAGACCTGGAATATTCCTAGAAATCCACTGATCTTTAGTACACACTAAAAGGCAAATACCAAGTTGGACCCAGTGTCAGCAAGGATGGTGGCAGCTTCAACACAGAGTTGATTCACTTGTCAGCAAGGGAGAATGGTGGTGATACAACTGGATTGTTGACTTTCCCCCTCAAAATATTTTACATGTGGAACATCACTTGGGTCAAGAATCTTCTCCTTGCAACTAATTCCTAGAAGTACCCTGACACACCCACTGAGACAAATCTCTTAGTATCTAAGAGAGCCCATCAATACTAACCATGGTATTGTTTAACAGTTGCATTATTTTTTTTAAATTTTTATTACATTTCTTCATTTGTATGTGTGGTGTCAGGGAGGCCCTTGGACCATGGCACAATTTTGGAGGTACAGAGGATGGAGCTCAAATTGCCAGATGCCTTAGCCTTCAGGGACATTTTCCCTTTGGCCGTCTGGCAAGTTTTAATGCCCATTAGGAAACTTCCTCCTTCCTTCTTCCTCCAAAACTCTTGAATTTGATTCAGCAATTTAGAGCTGTTATGTGTGAGACTGAATCTTGTGGAAGCTTATTCTCACTCTGAAATGCACAAACTTCACGTTCAATAATCTTTAGATAACTAACATGACAATGTAATAAGCCTCTCTGAATGATACATATTTTAAGACATCTTATCAGATGAATTGAAATACATTTTGACAAGGAACAATAGCTTCCACTCTTTCCCGGAAATCTCATTTATGTATCAATCCTTTTGAAGGTGGCATTTGATTTCAGTGGATGTATTAAAAAAAAAAAAAAAAGCATGGGACTAGAGTTTTCAGGTCATTTGTTCTGATATATTTTTTCAAGGGGCAGATTTCAGGTTGATTGCCTCTAAAGCATGCCTCATTCACATTTAATTGTCTTAAGAAGAGGACCCTTCCAACATTAATCCACAGAGCTGAATGTATCATTTGTAAGAAAAGCCAACTTTGAAGATGACATTTCTTTGGTATCAATGAGATCTCAGCTGCAGATGAACCACAAATGGCAAATTATGCAAAGTAAAAGTTTAATCATGAGGGAAACTTCAGTTGGATATTTCTGTTTGATTAATAATCTATAAGGAGATACCATCTAATTTAAATTTATAAAGAAGTCATGACCACTGTTGAGAAACTGCTGCCTTTGACAATGAGTCCCCCTTCCCCACCCCATATTCTAGCCAGCTACCATAGTCAGCTCCCACATGAATTAGCTCTTGCAGACTTAATGGTTGGAGAATTGAGAAAAAAAATAATAGCTTTGTTTTAACTATGCTATTTATACCCAGCTCAGTAATTTATCTTTTCCAATACTCTGTCATTCTTTATGAGGCTGAAATTATTTTTCACCTTTTTTTCCCCATCTACATATACAAAAGACAACACAATCAGAATCTTCAAATTTGGCTGACGCTTTCTGTGAGAGTTTTAAACTTTTAAGAAACCATCTTCATGTTGCCGAAAGGATTACTATCAGAATTTACTAAGTAAATGGTTCTAAATTTTTCTCACATTTGGACTTCAAGATGTCACTGCTAAAACTTGGGTGAGGATATGTGTCTCTGGTAGAAGAGTGCTTGCCTAGGATGTGAAGCCCCATGTTCAATAGGCAGCATTGCCTACACCGAGTGTGGGGACAGAAGAGTGTAGCATCAGCTCCTGATGGGAGAAGAAAAGGAGATCGGAAGTTTAAGGTCATCCTCAGTTTCACAATGAGTTGAAGTTGGAAGAGAGATTGGCTCGGAAAGAAAACAAACAAACAAACAATGTGACAAAATAAACAAGCAAAGAAACTGACAAAATAAACAAGCAGAGGATTAATTTGTTTGCTCTGATGAGCATTAGGTTGGTGATCTAGTTCTGAATATTACCTAGTTGTGCAACACTCAACTCATGTAATGTCAAGTCTGTTCTTTCAAATGTAACATGAAGCATTTTTTTTTTTTTTTGGTATGTGGATAAAGGATGGTATAGTGCTCAGCCCTGAGAGGAAAAGCTCTTACTGACTTTCTAAAGATTCAGGGACCATTGAGGAAGAGAGATAAGAAAGAATATTAGAGCTGAGGATGGCGAGCTATGGAGCTATAAGATATTTTTAAGCTATGACATGGCCATGGTACTCAGGAACTCAGCTGTACAAACCAGCACAGGATTGGGCCTCTGAGCATTTTGTTGTGGAGCGTGAAGCATCAGCCCTCACTCAGGGGCAATATCAGCAACTGATGGCTATTTGTGAGGGCCTGTCCCTTTCTTTGGTGGTGTTACCTCTGATACATTGGTCTTCCTACAGCAAATTCCTTTCTACCCATGCTCAGGTGATAAACCCATTAAACACAGTGAACCATAGGCAGAAAGTGATCAAAGGAGGGTTGCAGGGGGAGTTCTGAGAAGGATGCTTCCAGCAGGAGGAGCAGGCAGATGGTAGGTGGACTAGGAGAGTGAAATAGCTAACATTGATATACATGTTTGAGGCTATCCAACACATATAATGATTAAACATATAGTATGTCAAAATTATTTTATTAACATCCTTATAAAGGTCCTTGAAAATAAGTAAAATGATCACACACCCAAAGTAACCAAACTGAAACTCTATACAACTCTCTGGATGTCTATACAGTTGCAATAGATATTCACAGCAGCAATCACAGAGATTTACATTTTACACTTTCAGTATTGAACATATAAAGTGCAAAAAACTGTTGTTTTAAATCACCTCTAAGCTCCATTGTGTCCTCTAAAATTTGACTTCTATAAATAACATCTCTGAGCACAGGCAGAAGTGTGATAGTTGTCAAATAAATGTCTGTCTGGAAGTAGGTCAAGTGTTATAAGGAATGGAGTTTCTCATGGTCAGGTTAACCTGCATACTGTGTGTGTGTGTGTGGGGTGTGTGTGTGGGGGGGGGTGTGTGCATGCACACATGTGCATGTGTGTGTGTGTGTGTTGGGTACACATGTGTATTATGCATGTATATGAAAGTCATATATAGACATCCAGTGGGTGTCATTCTCAGTCACACTAATCTTACTATTTTGAGACATGGTTTCTCAATGACCTGCAGCTTGCTGAATAGAAACACTGGCTGGCCCTCCTCAGGGATTTTGTTTTTCTCTTTCTTCTGACCAGTTGTATTACAGGTGTGTGCCTTTTTAACTTGGGTTCTAGGGATCAAATTCAGGTCCTCATGTGTGTATAACACTCAGCTTACTAACTGAAACATCTCCTCAGGTGTTATATGTTTTGAAAGATCTGAGAACTCTTACTTAAGGTCTCCATCCTGTCACTGCTCTTGGCAGTGACAAAGTTAAACATGTAAAACATGACTATCCAAGGAATGTGTTCATTTTATAAAGTGAAAAGTAATTTTAGCACATATTTTTATGATGACCTTATATTAAAATCTAAAGCATATTACCTAATTCATTTCTGTTTTATATTTTCCATCTTTCCTTGACCATCAAGGTATAAAAAAGTATCTTTTAAATTTTTCATGAGTATCATAATTGCTCTTCTGGGCCATAAAGTCATTGCCTTCATGTTTTTTTTTTTATTTCAAACTTTTCTTACATGTAATGTTACTGATCTTGTGATAGTGAGATTATGTGAATGAAACAATCATTTTCCTTTCAAGCAAAAACTGTGTGCAAGAAAAAGCCACATCTATCAGCAAGGTGGCAGCATATTCTCCCATGGGCCACAAGTAGCACAGCCTAGAGACATGGACTGCAGAACTCAAGAGCTTTTGCAAATGGCTTTCCCCAGATTTCCCAGTGATATAAAGAATCCTGTGAATCACTGGCTTGAAGCACATTCCCCTCCTAGTTCACTAGAACAATTAAAAGAATACGTAATTTTTATCCCAGTAATCTGATACATTTATTTTGATCATTTTAAGCATCATCCTTTGATTTTGATGTTGTTTTCATTTTATGATGTTGCTGTAGTAAACCATCTTGGCCTAAAGCAACTTTGGAGATGGAGGAGTTTATTTCTTCTTACACTTTTAAAGGTAACACCCTATCACTGAATAAACTCAAGGCATGACCCTGAAGGTTGGTTGGCTTGCTCCTCCAGAGAATTTACTCATAGCTAAGAGACTATAACAGGAATTATATAAGGTGCTATTTGCTATCTCTCTGGTTCCCTCCCAACTTATATATTGCTTATCTAGCTTTTTGCCTTGCCCAGAATGGCATGCCAAGGAAATGACACAGTTCACAGCTGATAAAATAAAGACAGTCCCTTATGGACAAGCTCACAGGCTAATATGAAAAAGACAATATTCAATTGAGATGGTTTTCAGGAGCCTCTAGGCTCTTTCAAATTGAAAGTTAAAACTAAATAGAGCACTAATCAATTAATCAAACAGGAACTTAATATATATACAAGCTTACTTATAAATTTTGCTATCTTGCAGTTGAGAATATTCTCTTAGAGAAAAATAAAGAGGTCAGTGTTTCATTCAAAATTCTGACAAAAACAATTCTGTGGTCAAGACAGAACTTGATATTTGCTGTTGTAGGTCACAATAGTACCATATTATACAAATAATAGTCTCACAAATAAAAGAGTCCAATTTCAACCATGAGAATGGCAGTGACCAGAAAACCAGAGAATAAATGTGGTTTCTCAGCTTTCTCTGCTGTTCTTTGAGTCCAAATATGCAGGTAAAATATAGTGATACCTTTGTGTCTGTGGGATACATCCCATATACAGTCACCAAACCCAGAAGTGTCTAACAAGTGGATGCTAACAAGTGCTTGCTGACAGGAGCCTGATACAAATGTCTCCTGAGAGGCTCTGCCAGTGCCTGACAAATACAGAGGTGGATATTCTCAGCTAACCATTGGATTGAGCACAAGGTCCCCAATGGAGGAGCTGGAGAAAGGACCCAAGGAGATGAAGGAGTTTGCAGCCCCATAGGATTAACAACAATATGAACTAACCAGTAGCCCCAGAGCTCCTGGGGACTAAACCACCAACCAAAAAGTACAAATGGAGGGACTCATGGCTCCAGCTGCATATGTAGCAGAGGATGGCCTAGTTGGTCATCAGTGGGAGGAGAGGACCTTGGTCCTATAAAGGTTCTATACTCCAGTGTAGGAGAATACCAGGATTTAGTCAAAGTTTTCTGAAAACCTAAAGATAATCGAAGCTGAGGGGAGACCAACTTTTTCTCCTAAGTGTAGAGGAGAGGCAGTAAAGAATCACTTACCCTAGCTCTAAGCTAAGCTGGCATTTAGGGGTTCACATGGAAGTGTGTATATGTGTGTGTGTGTGTGTGTGTGTGTGTGTGTGTATATGTTTATGCATAGCAGCTAGAGGTTGGTATTAGGTATCTCTCATGATCACTCTTCACCTTGTACTTTGAGGCCTGTCTCAACATACCTAGAGCTTGCTATTTCAGCTAGTCTAACTATCCAGATTATCTTAAGAGATTTCATCTCTTCCTTTCCAAACTCTGGGAACGCAAACAGACCATTTATTTGGTCAATATTTATGTGGATGTTAGAGATCCTCATACTTGCATGCAAGTGCTTTACTCACGGATCCATCTCTCTGACTCATTTTTAAAGCATCGTTTTGCATACTTTATATCTTAACCTTTATGTTTCTTTAGGAGAATGTGGGTCTAGGAAACAATTTGATCCACTTCTGAGACATAGACAGATGGGAAAAATATTCACCTTCAAGGCAATATTTTTATATGATGAATTTTTAGATGAGGAAGCACTTATTAAGTAACGGTTTCTGCAGCATGCATCCTTGGTACAGACTGGTCCATACAAAATCTACAGGAAGGTGAACCCTAGGAGGTTTGCATCTTCAGGAAGACAGGAACCCTACTAAAAACTGAAATAGTACATGCATTATAAATACTTGCTTTATAAACTGAAAGGTTTAAATGTACCTTAGGTAAATGGAGAAAAAATCAAAAGGAAGACCAACTCACCCTAAAGGAATGTCCTTTCTGGAGATTTTATCTAAAAAAAAAGTAGCTCTGGAGACAGCCCCGTCTTTGAAGTTATGCAGTGTCCCTTTTCAAAAACATGTAATTATTGGCCGGGTGGTGGTGCATGCCTTTAATCCCAGCACTTGGGAGGCAGAGGCAGGTGGCTTCCTGAGTTCGAGGACAGCCTGGTCTATATAGAGAGTTCCAGGAGAGCCAGAACTACACAGAGAAACTCTGTCTTGAAAAACAAACAACAACAAAAAAATGTCAGTATTATTATATGGTAGAAGGTAGTAAGTTGAATGATTTATCACTTATTTTTCTTCTTGCCCCTGAAAAAAATATCCACCACAGGCAGCTAAAGGAAGGAAGGTTTTCTTCAGCTCACAGTCCAAAGGGATGGTCCATCAGAATGCAAAATTCTTGGTGTCAGGGGCTTGACCTCCTTAGTCACATGGCTTCCACATTCAAGGAGGCAGGGACAGATGGATGTTGTCATTTAGCTCATCTTCCCCTTTAATTCAGTCCAGAACCCCATTACATGGGGTGACACCATCCACACTTGTGATGGGTCTTCCCAAGTTAAATAACTCAACCTAGAAAGTCCTCTATAGATTTATCTAGAGGCTTGTCTTCAATGTGATTCTAGATCCTGTGAAATTGATAATCAGTATTTATCACAACAGATGATGGCCACTAGGTGTCACAGCCCCCTTCCTGGAAGGGTGGTATTAAACTTTATTTAAGTATGTTTTTCTCCAGTCTTCCATGCTCAGTCCTAGGAAACCTTAGTAAAAACACTGATGCTACAGGAGGAGAGGCCCTTGGCCCTGTGAAGGTTCTATGTCCCAGTGTAGGGGATTGCCAGGGCCAGTAAGCGGGAGGGAGTGGGGTGGTGAGAAAGGGGAGGGGGGAGGGAACAGGGGTTTGTTTTAGTTTTTGTTTTTTTTTATTTTATTTATGTTTTCTTTTTTTTTTTTTTTTTTTTTTTTTTTTTTTTTTTTGGAGGGGAACCTGGGAAAGGAGATATTGTAAATAAAGAAAACATCTACAAAACAAAACAAACAAAAAACAAAACTAATGCTATACCTTATGAAGAAACTATCCACTTCTGACTCAAGGTCAGTCATTAAAATATTTGTTTTATAAGCATGAGGATCTGAGTTACATCCTTTGGATATATGTATGTTATTTTTATTTTTAATTTTATTTTTAAAGGCAGGTATGGTGGCATGTACTCTTAATCCAAGTACTGAGTGGATAAAGACAGGAATATCTCTGGGGCTCACTGGCCAGCTAACATACACATCAATAAGTTCCAGCACTGTGAGAAATGCTGTCTTAAGAAGAAAATGTGGACAGTGCTTGGGTTTCTCCCTTGGCCTTTGCAAGCTTGTGTGCACACATGTTTACATATAGCAGCACATACACACGCATACATACAAACAAAGGCATACACACACACACACACACACACACACACAAACACACACACTGACTGACTGCATTACTCTTACTTTGATCTCTTCTAAACCCCCCCCAAAAAACTCTGTCTACTTACTGTATTGACAATTTCCAACAGCAGCAGGGCTCTCCTAGAATGAGTTACTAGACTTTAGAAGTTCTATGTTTTAAGTATTACTGTCATTATGGTTGACAGTCTTCATCTCTTTCCTTTAAAAATATGCTTGTAAGGTTTACCCTGATTCATTTCACTTCGGTATCACTACCTAAATCTAAGACTTGCTAATTTCACCACCCTTATCAGCAATGATCACCTATTATCTCTCCCTCTGCTAATCCAATATCAACAACATGTGGCTATTTTTATGCTGTTCACTGGCTTGTTTGTTTTTACTTTTATTTAGTTTGTATATCTGTGTGTATGTGTACAAATGTGCACCAGAGAATGACCTGAAGGAGTTGGCTCTTTCCTTTCACAGTGTGAATCCCTGGGACCAAACTTAGGTCACCAGGCTTTCATGCAAGTGCTGAGCCATCTTATTAGCACCTCTTAGGTTTTCTGTACATACTAAGTAATTATTTTTTTCTTACTTTATTAATTATAAAATTTTCTGCATAACATGGCTATAGCTGCCTAAGCTCTCAGAATTTTTAATTTTATTTATTTTACAATAATTGAAAAAAGTATGAAGTCATTTCACCTTATTATGAGAAATACTAATTAGTATTAATTTTTGGTTTCATTTTTTTTAGAATTTTGGAGTGTTTATTACAATTTAACAATTGACTTCATGGCTTACTCTTTATAACCGATGGGTGAAAAAGTCTGATAGAGAGGATTCTGATTTCATGATACAAGATAAGGATGGCTTAGTGGTATTGAAGTTAAGGAGGAGATAATCATGTGTTCAGTGTTTTTAGAACTAGGTCATTAGGTATTTTTGGAAATCAAGAACTTGAGGGATTCAGGCAGGGAATGAAAAAAGTTTGACTGCCATGAGCACATGTGATACCAACAATGTTGCACGTTATGGTAAGTAAAAGGCTGTATGTTTGCATGATTTCTTTCATTTTGAAGATACTAAATTATTTTTGCCGTACATTCTATGAGATGACACCATTTCTGAACAAGAATGTTAAAAAAGAAACTCTTCCATGATTTCAACATGGAAGTGATTTCATGATAGTGATGGTTACCATCCTCAGGGTCACAGTGTGGCCTCCAAGGAGCCAATCTAACCCCCATCTTGATGAAGCCAATTAAAGAGAGAATGTCATATGAAAAGCACAACAAAAGGCATATCCCATGTGGTCACAGTGAACCAAAGTGATCCAATGACCCTTGAGTCCATCTCCTGAGTCCCAAAATCAGAATGAAGTTTAAACTACTCAAGGACATGGACAAGTAAGGAGTCATTGTCAAGAATCTTAGAGAAAGCGAATCCAGTTGCTGATTCTACATTTTATTTCACTTGTTGAAAATCTAGTTGTCAAATTCTTATAAAGCTGTGTGAAGGTTTTTTGCATGGGTTTATTTATTCATTTGGCCTTTTCCAAATTAAACAGTTGCTATTTATTTGGCTCATAAAATTAAAATATTTTTGCCTAAGAAATAAAATTTCTAATCTAGCTTATTTTGTCACAGAAAATCTTCAAAGTGCAATCGTAATTCTTAAAATAGTCTTACATTCCACAGGGGATCAACCTTATGTGCTTTTCCCAAGTCTTCATTGGGGTATCTTTTGAATTTATAAAGCAAATAATTTATCTCAAAAATTTATATATTTTGGTACTATATTTCTATAAATTCAGCACTCCAGAGCCAGAAACAGGAGGATTACAAGTTCTAGACCAGTCAGAGAAACATAGTAAGGTATTATCTCAAAAGTTAAAAATTAAAATTCAATAACATCTCAAGGTGTTACAGTCTTCAGAATAGATTATGGCAGGAATATTCTCTGCCACGTCATTTGCTACATCTTGTGGAGGCAGTCACTGGATATTGACTTTTAAAATGATTTTGATTCTTAGAGTTTAATCATTGCACATAACAGTAGATCACAGATGTTTATACACTTGGCAAAGGCACTATCAAACTCTCCAATTGGCTAAGTTCAGATGAGCCTGGGTCCTGGAAGGTTTCTCCCTGTGTGGGTAGATAACTGGGCTACTGTGTTGATTAGACCAATTCTGGCTTCGAGTAGTCAGCTTTCAGAACACAGGACTTGTGTTATTTTTCTGTGCCTGTTTCCCAGCTGTTCTCAAGGAGAATCCTCTTAGGGATAAAGACAAGCCCTCCTACAACAACAAAAATGAAACTTCATTCTTATTTTCTAAATCATGACAATCCTTGTCTTTGGCACTTGGAGAGATAAGAAGTGTTGTAAATATCTAGACCAAAGGAAAGGAGAGAATGAGAGCTTTCATGCCTGCCTCTTCTTCTGCCTGATTAGAGCCATTGAAGTGCCCTTGACCATCTCAGGTGGAGATGGCTCTCAAGTGGTTTGCTCTTCCAGATATGACATAGTAGGGAAAGAAGAGGGTTCTAAGAAGAAACACAGACAATTAAAATCTGAGAATGGGGAGAGTCTCGGTCAGTATAGTGCTTGTTTTGCAAGCATGAAGACTAGAGTTTGATCTCAAGCATCTCTGTTTTAAGTACCCGACTCCATTTTGACATTGCCAATCTGAAGAGTCAGAGAATAATATAGCTACCATACAGACACAAGAAAAGTATCAGGAAGAATGAATTACTGCTAGTGAAATCAGAATTGCATCAAGTGTAAGGATGTAATTAGTAGCCCAATCTGCATAATATCCATAAAGGTTATCAAAAGCAGAAATTTTAGGCATAGAAAGATACCACAGCAGTAAATAGCACTTGCTGCTTGTACAGAGAATTGAGGTTCAGTTCTTAGCACTCTCAACATGTAGCTCCTAAACTCTGTAACTCTAGTTCCCAGTGTCTAACATTCTCTTCTGAGGCAATTGGATCCACATGCACTTACACATGCCCACCATAAATGAAAGTAAAATGTAAAAAAAAAAAAATGGATAAAATGAAATTGTGGATGCAGATTCATGGTTTAAAGAAAAAGCTGGAATATACTTGTATTGGTGGGTGAGAATAACGAAGGGCGTAAGGTAGGACTAGGAGTGCTTGAACTTCCTCTCCATGAGTGGGAATTCAATAAAGAAATGTAACTTTTTCCCTGCGCAATGGTGGCACATGTCTTTAACTCAGCACACAGATTGCTGAGTTCAAGGCCAGCCTGGTCTACAGAGTGAGTTCTAGGATAGCCAGAGCTATACAGAGAAACCCTGTCTCAAACAAACAAACAAACAAACAAACAAACAAACAAATGTAATTTTTCAAGTCCCAAATTATTCTTACTAGGAATTAGTTGCTTCCATAACAATTTAGAATTTTAATTCCATAATATAACCTTAAGGATTGATTTTTATACATGAATTCTGTGTTAGGGATACCTAAGGGGTTTAAGTGTGTAAAATAGGTTTCTCATTAAGTTAGAATGGAGATATATAAGCCAGGTCATGAAATATCTATTGGATAGTAGTCACTGTGGTTTGAGTGGTGCCCAAGAGATGACTTTTAACCCTCCTTATGGGTGGTAGGGCATTGACTGTAGGGAAAGATCTCAGTTTCCCCATATGAATCAGTATTGGAATTCCCTTAAATCAGATTAAATGATTCAAGAAAATGATTCATAGTGATTGAGTGATTCAAAAAGTGGTAAATGCCTCTTTTGTTTACTTTATGGAGTCACAGTTTGGAAATATTGATAAGGATACTTGGAACAGAGTCATAAGAATACTTTGAATGCTATCTACCATATGCTTTCTGTATGTGTGTATGTGTATATATATGTTTGGTATGTGTGCATATGTGTATGTATGTAAAAGTATGTTTGGGTTTGTATACTCCCTCCTAAAGCAAAATGTAATGACCAAAAAGCCACAAGAAAATCTATAAGGTCAGCCATGTTTGTCATTTAAAACTAATATGTTTTATAATTATCCATGTAAAAGGAGCTGAATGTCTAGCACCTTATCCTGAAATGTAGGCTTGTATCAACTTGCTTCATTGTTTTGTTTTGTTATCATTGACAGAATTATTCATTTTCTTAAGAGTGCACTACGTTTCTTCTTTTTATCTGCTGTTGGCATGCAGAATGCTAACCTGATTCATGGTTTGCACAAGAGAGAGTAGTTACAATAGACTGTTTTGTATTGACATCTTTAAGAGAACTGCAAATCCCAAGTTGCCAGAATAAAAATAAAAATAGAAATCAGAAACTGAGAGAAGGGAGAGGAGAGAAAATAATAATATTCAAGGTGAATGTTTTTAGACATAATCACTCTTTCACAGTAGAATATTGATATTCGTAAACTTGCAGGAAATTAATTCACACACTTGATAATGGCTGAAAGCTTGGATGTCAAGACTTAGGTCTTCCCCTGCATACCTGTATCATAACAGATTGATGTACTTAGAATTCTCAAGAAAGAAAGGAAATAGAATTCTAACAAAAGCTGGGCTGTGTGACTAATATTCTTGAATTGTAGTGCACGGAACACTCTCATGCAGGAAATGAAAAAAGGAAAAAGGCAGCCAGGATCCTAACTTTTCTTTGGGGTAGTGAGATGTGCAAAGATAGAAAATAGATCACTTCCAAATTAGCAGTCTGCACTTCTTCCTGAATGAATTATTTGGGACCACATTTAAAAAAAAAAAAACCTTATCTTCATCTAGGCAATGAACATTTAAAAAGTAAATTAATTTCTTCAAGGGAACAAAATACAGCCCATGAGGGAAGTGTACTCCAGTGGGAGAGTGATTACGTCTTTGTCAACATGCCTGGGCAATGTTAGATTTTGAGAGAGTTTGCTATGCCCACAGCCTAAAACTAACCTATTATAATTTAAAAATATCCTTCAGTTATTTCACACATTTAAAATGTTTATGATCATATTCCCCCATACCTCTAATTCCTCCCAGATCCTTCTCTTCCACCTCCAAACCTCTAGTCATCATCGCCATAGTCACTGCCATCCTCATATCATATTTTCTTCTACTTCTTGTCTTATAATCCACAGAGTTACTGCTGCATATGTATACTGATTGTCAAGTGTCATACTCTAGAGCATGGGTAACATTGAAAAAAACTGACTCTCCTTCCTCCAGTGGCCATTAACTGCTAGTTCTTCTTCAACTAGGGCTCAAGCATCTCAAGTGTCTTTTTCTAAGTTGGAGTTATGACTGGCTTAGTCAACACTGCTGCCCTACAGTCTTTCGGTGATAGTATTGAGATTCTAACTTTTGTCTTGAATATAAGAATTACCTATGGTTTGCTTCTTCACATGGAACTCCTTTATAAAACTAGCCTTTTCTGGTATGTGTGCATGCGTGCAAGCAAACACACACACACACACACACATGCATACGCACACACACACACATACACACACACACTCACCAAATATCTCCTCACTGCTTTTCATCTACTGAAACATACAGACACAGGATAGAAGACTATGGGGATCTAATGTTAAAATTAAAAGATGTTGCACATGCAACATAATGAGCATGATATGATGTGTAAATACTTATTTGAAAGCCACTGGGTCACTTTTGTACTGTCAGTTCTAGAACTTCCTCATGGCTGAATGTGTCTAGGTTGGTGCCTGGCTCTCCATGTTGTATTATGTTCATGGTGATTCCAAGGTGTGCTTCCGAGTAGCAGATTCATTCTTCTAATATTCTGTCAGAGTTTTTCCACATTCCATGGTATAAGACTTCATCTTCACTCATTTCCTAGGAGCTTGAGACAAAAAATGTTGCATTCCTATTTGATGCATATCCTACATTTAGAGTCAAACAGTGCAACATGTGTTTTTGTGAAAGCATACCCAAACCATAAATTTGAACACAAGTAGAGTGCTTCGCAACTGACCCTAAGAAACAGTCTCTTAGTACTCCTGTTGGTGTGAGAAAATACTGTGCAAAATCAGCTTAGCAGAGGAAGAGTTTATTTGGACATTAGTTCAAGGAACAACTCATCTTAATGGGAAGTTCCTGGCAACGGGATCTTGAGGCAGCTTCTCAAGTCAACCCCACAGTCAGGAACTACAACGATAAATACTTGTATTCAGCCCCATTTCTCCTTCTTAAATAATCCAGGATCATAGCTCAGGAAATCCTGTCATCCTCTGTGGATATATCTTCCCACTGGAGTTAACTTAATCAAGATAATTCCCTGCAGGCATTCCCAGTGGCTTGCCTCCCAAGTGATTCTTGATTTCATCAAGTTGACAACTGCGATTAACCAACCTAAACGCCAAGTGACAACGTGTGGCATGGAATGAAAGACCAATAAATATAATGTTGAGCACATTAGTGCCATGGGTGAGCAGAATTTATTCTTTCTGATAAGTTCTGAGGAAGAAATATAATACAGCTCACACTGTTAGTGGAAGCGCCATGGCTGTGCACTGAGGTGAGCAAGATGGATTCAGGACATGGTTCAAACCCATCTTACTGGCATGAGTTTTCAAGCACTTATGTGGAATCCCAGATATGATATTATAACGGAGCCAACTAGGGTATCTTATGATGGTGCCACACAGGGACTTCTAATGGAATTCGGTGCAAGTGAGGTAGGATCCAGGGATCATGTCTTGAGTCGAGGTACCAATCACGACCTCTTTAAAAACCTCCCTTTAGAGAGATGTCAACATGACAGACCAGTTGAGAGTACTTCCTTTATTTATATTTCAAATGTTATCCCCTTTCCTAGTTTTCCCTCAGGAAATCCCCTATCCTGTCCTCCCACACCCTTCTTCTATGAGGGTGCTTCCCTGAATGCCCAAGATTCAATTCACACACTACATGAAGCTCAAGAAGAAGGAAGACCAAAGTGTGGATATTTCAGTCCTTCTTAGAACAGGGAACATGGGAGGAAATACAGAGATAAAATATGGAGTGGAGACCGAAGAAAAGGCCATCCAGAGAGTACTTTCTGTTCTTGCAGAGAACCTGAATTCAGTTCCCCAGCACACATATCGGGAAGATCACAACTACCCATACCTCAAACTCCAGGGAACCCAACACTCTCATCTGGCCTTTATAGGTACATCCACATACATAGCCCACATACATACACTCTCAGGATGCACAAACATCCATGCACAAACAATTAAAAAAAATAAAAAAAAAGAGGGGCTGGTGAGATGACTAAGCAATTAAGCATACTTGGTGCACTTGTATGTGAGCCTGGTTCATTTCCAAGTACCTAAACTGAATGACTCAAAATTGCCTGCAACCCCAGTTCTAGGATTTCTGACACCATCTTCTGTCCTCCTAATTATATGCATGCACATACAGGCAAATACACATACATAATAAGATTATAATTTAAAATCTTTAAAAATTCCATTTAGGCAATTTTACAATTACTACCTACATATGATTTCACAGTTTAAAAATGTGATTGCGAGCACTAAGGTGGGACAATTTTTCTTAGCAGACCTGGGTATGGTCATTGTAGGGGAGGCCATCTAGCCTGCAATCTTTAGTTATTCTGGCTGTTTAAGACATCTGCTAATTTCAAGCAAGCACTAATAGCAATACGAGCAATGGTGTACAGTTCTCTAAGCATCCCAGTTTTATAAGTCAGAGAAGGGTCTGTATAGGAGACACATAGAAAGTTTCCCTGCAACCAGGTCCAAAAGTCATCACTTTGAGGCATGTCAGAGATATTTTCTACCTGAAGGGAGTAAAGGGAAGATGCATAAAAACATAAAAACAATATTCACATAATTAGGGACATGAAATTAATCTATATTTACATAGCTCTCTGAAAAACTTTAGTACTCTTTCTTATATACATCAGAGCACAAGTATATTAAGTCAATTTAATATTACTTCAACTAAGCAAATGTGGCCAAACTGCAAACATATAGACACATACACACACACACACACACACACGCAAAAATAGAGCACAAAGACATATGCACAGAGACATAACACACATACAAACGCACACATGTACACACACATATGTGTACTCAAACATGCAGTTTTGGAATTACCTTGCTGCTCTTCGACATAAGGTTAAGATAAAGCTGTCATCTGCCCTCACAAACAAAACACCTATATAACTGGCTATCTTTTCCATGGTGGTATCAAATGCCTTTAGAGTGCTTGCAACCTCCCGGTGGCTGAGGAAATAACCGCCATGTGCGTGGATTCTTACAATTCTAGAATAGAGCTGAGATGATTTGGTAAGGGGTTGAGTGTCGTAACTGTTATGTTTGGCTACTGTATTGGATTCTCGCATCTAACGCCCTTCACGCTAGTCCTTTCCAACTGCATACTAGGTAGACCAGAAAACAGATTAGACGGGAAAAGGGAGGGGGGTGTGGATATCTTGAGAGTACTTCCTGCTGAAGAGCACTGTCAAGTTCCTTTGGGCAAGTCCAATCTTAGTCAACAGGAGCGCTCCTCTCAGCAGACAGCAAGCAACCCAGCAAACAGCAAAAGCAGCAGCAGAGACCAGATTTAGCAGACACCAGCAGCAGCAGTGGCAGCAGCAGAAGGAGCAGCAGCTGCCGCCTTCTCTCAGGACCTTGACATTTTATACCCTCCCAAGAGTCCCCAGAACTCCAAATGTAAACTGTCTTCAGCTGGAGGAATCAAGTCCCTGCTAGAGCATAGGATAAATCGTAGTCGGCTGCTGTGGACAATCTGGAGAACCCCTATATCCCACACCTGGGGTTCCAACGAAAACATATCTGCATAAGATAACTTTCTTTTTGGATTTTTTTGTTTGTTTGTTTGTTTGTTTGTTGTTGTTGTTGTTGTTGTTGTTGTTAACAAAACCCAAAGTCTCACTGTAGAGTGTGGTGAAATTTTCTGTTACCTCCTCCTCCTTCTTCTTCCTCTTCTTTTTCTTCTTCCTATTCCACTTCCCCTTCTCCTTCTCCTTCTCCTTTTTCTTAAATTTCAATTTTTCTTTGGTAGGTTTTTAACTGAGTGTGATGCACTCAATTAAATTGGGTCATAACCACCCTACTTCCTGCTTCCCACTCCCCCAAGGTGCTCCCCTTAATATATATATATATATATATTTACAGCTATAAATCATAATTTTTGATAAGCCACTGAGTCCAGGTATTGAATCTCATTTTCATAGGGGTGAAGTACACTATGTACTGGAACATGGGCGGCCTGCTATGAGCTGAGTGGCTTAAGAAAAGCATTTCCAAATCACACAATCTTATCTCTCCTGTTTTCTACTTTGCTGGCTCTTTTATTTCTCTCATTTACATGTTTCCAGAGGCATCATGGATGAGAAAAGGGGAAATGACCTCTATGTGGTCTGGAAAAATGTTTCAGGACAACCAAGTTTGAGTGAAATCTAAGACATTATTTTTAAGAAAATTGGGATAAGTGAAATTTTACAGATAGATTGGAGGCTAACTCAGTATTAACAAAATGTTAAAATTAAGTAACTGAAGTTTTTAGCTTTTATAGATTTAATTTTTCCGTATTGTATTTATTTGCTCATTTTACGTCCTGTTCACATACACCCCTTTTCCCAGTTCACTCTCATACAGCACTTCTGTCTACCAAATTTCCCCTTCACCTCTGAAAAGGGAGAAGTTCCCTCCCCCTGTGTTGCAACCCGCCCTGGCACCTCCAGTCACTGCAGAGGTAACTGAAGACTTAAAATGAAGAAAAACTTTTAAAGTATCTTTTTTCAGTTTACAAAGAATTTACCCAAATTAAATAATTTGGCAAGTATTGAAAGTTGTGAAACCTATTAAGAGAGAAAAACAAAAGCAAGCAACTATTTAATTGTTCGATCACAGCTACAAAGCAGAGCATATTTTTATTATACCTTTTATTTTTCCCACAAAGATCTGTATTGGTACACCCCCTTTACGTAAACATTAGTTTTCATACTACCTTACTTTTTTTTTTATTAGATTTTTTAAACAATA
>NW_022196891.1:20103350-20107952 GCF_008632895.1 Mastomys coucha | reverse complement strand
TGTTCCCTCCCCCCTCCCTCTGCTCACCATCCCATCCCCTCCTGCTTACTGGCCCTGGCATTCCCCTACCTTGGGGCATAGAATATTTTCAGGGCGAAGGGCCTCTTCCATTGATGACCGACTTGGTCATCTTCTGCTATACATGTGCTGCTGGAGCCATGAGTCCAACATGTGTACTCTTTGGTTGGTGTTTTAGTCCCTGAGAGCTCTGAGGGTACTAGTTAGTTCATATTGTTGTTCCTCCTAAGGGGCTGCAAACCCTTCAGTTCCTTGGGTCCTTTCTCTAGCTCCTTTATTGAGGACCCTGTACTCAGTCCAATGAGTGAGCCTCTACATCTGTATTAGTCGGACACTGTCAGAGCCTCTCAGGAGATAGCTATATCAGGCTCCTGTCATCCAGCACTTGCTGGAATCCACAATACTGTCTAGATTTCATAATTGAATATGGGAAGGATTCCCAGGTGGAGCATTCTCTGGATTGTCCTTCCTTCAGTCTCTGCTTCATAGTTAGTCTCTACACTCCTTCCATGGGTATTTTGTTCCCCCTTCTAAGAAGGAACAAAGTATCTACACTTTGATTTTCCTTCTTCTTGAGTTTCTTGTGGTTTGTGGTTTGTACTTTGTGTATTCCGATCTTCTGGGCTAATATCCACTTATCAGAGAATGCATACCATGTGTGTTCTTCTGTGATTAGGTTACCTCACTTTTGACTCACCTTCCTCAGAAGGATATTACTTCTAGAACTACAAGTTCTAGAACATTAAAGAATGATGGCTGTGTTATGCTTGCATTGATGGCCTATGGAAACACAGACATGGCTCATAGGTTTGCAGCTTTGTGGAACATTGGTAAGAGTTTCCATTAAACACTGTTGAGTGTGGTAGCAGAGGATTATTATCCCAGCTCTGAAGGGGGTTGGTCAGAAGATCTCTGAGACTCCCTGGTCAGCCAGGATTAGCTAAATGAGCTCGCAGGGAGAGAGTGACATTGTCACAAATTACAAGGTACATGGAACCTGAAGAAAAACAATGCTGACCTCGAAATACACACACACACACACACACACACACACACACACACACCTGAACACAGAGAACCACATAGACATTTACAAAGATTATAGCATCAAAACTTAAATAGGCTTTCAAGAACCTGCAATTATCTACTAAAACACAAACTCAAGCAGAAAGATACTTATTGAACAAAAATGATGGGGTAATATGTCTCAATATATAGTGATTTGGTGAAAACTGTTCATTTATATGCAGCAGAAAGCAAGAGCCTCCTGTCTCAATTTGAGAAACATTATTGAGTTCATACCAAGGCAGTTATTGGTAGAGATTAAGAAAATCTGGCATTTCTAATATTTTGTAAAAATGAAGGCTCAATTAATGAATCTGGAGGTAAGTGTGTCACTCGGGATTCCTACTCCTTTTCCTTTTCCAGAGGGAACTAAAATAGAAGTTATATTAGAGAATTGCCCTTGACAGTCCATTTGGAAAGAAGGAATACTCTGCATTTTAATTAAACAGAGGTAATAGATCTGTGAAATGAGCATGCATCATTAGAGCAATCATTTCAAGAATTAGATACTTTCTTCTCTAATCCAGGACTTACAAAATTATTAACAATTCTACATTTTTCAGACTTGCTTAAAAATCAAAGAGATGTACTTGGACAGAGTGGTGCATGCCTGCTCAACCAAGCCACCACTCAGGAGGTGAGAAGGAGGATCTGAAGTTTGGGGCCATCTTTTCTTTTGTTTAGTATGTTCAGTGTCAACCCTGGATTTCATGACATACTCTATCAAGAAACAAAATAAAGTTATTGAAATAAATCTGGTTTAGAATAATTAATTGCTCAGCTTTCATACACTGTATAAAATAAGTCTGAAATCTCAAATTTTGACAAGAAGATTTTTTTATTATTCTGGCTATGTAAGATGCTCCAATCTTGGACCTCAAGTATACCACGAGGGCAGACAATGGCAATAATAAAAATATTATTGTGTAAGGAAATGGGTGCATATGTAGAAGCAATGTGATAAGGACTATCCACACATTGTCTCCTGTCCATTCTCTCATGACTACAGGATGGATAAAGCTATTTCTATCTCTGATTTCATAGATTTCCATCTCCCTGCTGAGGTAACTGCCTCACAGAGAATTAAGTATCACAATTATGCCTTGAACACTCCAGTATCATGACTATATCCTAGTCAAGCACAGAGAATTCTGGGATCTTGCCAGTATAGTTCAATCTCTGAACATCAACAACAATAAAATCCTTAAATCATTTTGCCAGGGTAAGCTTCATTGTAATTCCTCTACCATGAGTCTATTACAACCTGCAATACTAGTACAGGTGAGATTTGAGTTCTTCCACCACAACTCTTTGGGAGAGTTTAATGAAGTTTGTTATTCCTTCTTTCTGGGCCCCATTATTTCTGTGTTTTGTATAACAACTTGACCCCTTCAGCTGGCCTCTTGCCAGGTCTTTGAATCATTTGCAAACTTCTTAGAAAAGAAATGTTGGTGCTTCTTTTTTAAAATTGTAAGCCAAATTTTATTGTAACAATATGTTTATACGCAATAGAGTTTACCTGTTAAATAGTGCTGTAATAGAATTGTTATTGAGTTCATATATGTATACACATATATGTCCCAAATATAACCTACTCAGTCTTTATAATGTTACTTGTATGTATGTTTTCAGGAATAGCCATCAGGCACTAGATAGCCAATTGGTGTGCTCTTTATTGAAGAAGTCCACTTCTCTAGCTCTGATCTTTCCTCAATTGCCTATAATTCTCTGTAAGGTCAAAGCTTCATGGATTTTTTTTTCCCTGTCCACTTTGTCATGTCTATCCATGTAGACCTTGTTCAGTTAACACTGGATATTCATGTTGATGAGACTTAATGGGTTTAGTTTCTGGCATTACCAGGAGACACAATCTCATAACAAACACCTAGATCCTCTTTTCTTACAATCTTTCCACCTCAGCTCCTTTAAAGTTCCATGACTCATAGGTACAGGAGTAGTTTTTTAAGTGTATTCATTGAAGTTGCATGCCAAAACTCTGAGTTTGATTAGCTGTGTATTTTCTGTAGTGGTATACATATTTTGGAAACTTTTTTCTTGATGAGGAATGAAAACTATGCTTACCACTGGGCATAAAGACAAATGTTTAGATTGTTGTTATAGAGCAGGTTGGTTTAGTAAATTAAGGATTATAAATTCTCTCTCAATAACCTTCACCGGCACTGAGTACTTACCTAGCTTGACAATAGCAGCCATGGTTTCCCACTTATTGAACAGTTCTTAGGCCCAATTAGAGAGCAGCTGGTTATCAAAAGGGTATCAATGCCAGTATCACACTCCCTAGGATTACTGTGTTATGCTAATTGTTGATGTGATTCACAGGCATCACCGCAGAATATGACTGCAGGATGCCTCCCTTCTTTGGAACCTTCAATGTTAACTCCCATGGTAGGTAGTCTGAAGGGAGGAGGCATTCTGATATGATACAGTTCCAGAGTCTTTGGGCTGCATTTCTGAACTGTACAATGTCTTTAGCAATAGGGAATTTACCTTATACCTCTTAAGGGATGATTAATAAGATCAACAGAAATAGACATTATGTTTTGGATATCTCTTGGACAACCCTGGACAACAACTCAAAAGAAGGCTTCTCACATCTGGTATTGGTTGGTATTTTGGTTATTTATATTTTGTTTGTTTGTTTGTTAGGTGGCCTTTGGCCCTTACAGGGACCACTGTCAGCCTTGATAAGAAAAGTTCATTAAAACTATAGATGTACAATTATACACAGTATCCCATTTATTATAAGCCTTATAAAGACAAATAGTTAATTGTGTGATTCCTTGAAGATTTTTAAGACATCTTGTTATATTACCCCCTCCCTCTTCCTGTATTTACTTCCCAACCTCCCACCTCCTTCCTAGAAGTCTCTCCTTTCTCTTTTCCCCTGCCAGACCACTCGTGCCTTGCTATTCCCATCTCCAGTGTACCTGAATTCTCTAGCAATGGCTATGTTTTGCTTTTCTGGTTTCTCTATTATTCTGAGCTATGTATTAAGAGCTGAAGATTAATCTAGCTTTTTCCAGTAAAAGAGGACACATGATGTCTGTCTTTCTGTGTCTGGGTTCCCTCTATAAATATGATTACTTCTAGTTCTATCTAATTACCTGGAAAAATCATAATCCAATTTTTATGTCCGAACTGTATAGCATAATATATATGCACAACATTTTATTATACACTTGTGGCTGGGAACAGTCCTGGCTATTCTGGATCTAGCTCTGTAGAGCAGACTGGCTTCAAACTCACAGACATCCACCTATATCTATATCCCGAATTCTGGAATTAAAAGTGGTCACCACTACGACCCAGAATGTGTAGATTGTTGATTTGATTATCCTGCTGACTACATTGAGACAGCAGCTCGGCTCGGCTCACCAGGGGTCTGGAGCCAGCTAGGGATTAAGCCAGAACCGGGAGCCTAGTATTCAATATGGACTAAAACTTTGATCTGCCCTCCTGCCTGGAGTCCTCGCTTTGATATGCTCGATTCCTGTTCTC
>NW_022196891.1:20067011-20101204 GCF_008632895.1 Mastomys coucha | reverse complement strand
CTGGCTCCAGACCCCTGGTGAGCCGAGCCGAGCTGCTGTCTCAATGTAGTCAGCAGGACCATCACAAAGGTGCCCAGGTTTACTATATTAATCTTACTAATCCTTAAGTGTGGGATTCTGATATGCTTCTTCTGATATCTTCCCTAATTTCTTTCTTCAGTGCCTTAAAGATTTATAATACAAGCCTTTCACTCACTTGTTTAGGGCTAGCCTCAAGATATTTTATTCTTTGTGAAGCTTTTGTTAAAGTTTTGGTTTCTCTGACTTTTTTCTCAGTCTATTTATTCTTTGTATATATGAAATTTTTTTGTGTGATAATTTTGTAATCTACTTTGCCAAAAGTTTTTTTTTAATCAGCTGTGAAAGTTTTCTGGCAGATATTTTTAGATTTTTTTCTGTATAAAATTATATAATGTGCAGAAAAGATATATTGATTTCTTCCTTTCTGTTTGCATCCCTTTGATCTTCACTTGTCTTATTGCTCTAGCTATGACATTAAGTACTATATTGCATATGTGTAGAGAAAGTAGACATTGTCTTGTTCCTTATTTTAATAGAAATGTTTTGTTTCTCATCATTTAGGCTGATGTTGGCTATGGGCTTGCTATAAATCTCTTAATTATGTTGAGGTATGCTCTTCGTATCCCTAGTCTCTCCAAGACTTTCATTAGAAAGGGATGATGTATTTTGTCAATGGGTTTTTCTGCATCTAATAAGATGATAATGTGGGTTTTGCCTTTTAATTTGCTTACTTAGCGATTGTGTTTGTCAATTTTTATATGTTGAACCATCCCTGAATCTTGTGGATGAGTTCAACTTGATCACGGTGCATAATTTATTTAAGTGGTATTCTCAGATTAAGTTTGCAAATATTTTGATGATTTTTTACATTTTTATTTTGATATGTAATTATAAATTTATAATGTCTAAAAATTTTTGTTGAGTCTCTGTGTGGTTTAGGTATCAGGGTAACTGTGGTCTCATAATAAGGACTAGGAAATGTTCTACGCATTTCTATTTCTGCCAAACAGTTTGAGGAGAATTTATTTTAATTCTTTGAAGATGAAGTTGAATTCTGTGCTGAATCTTTCTGGCCCTGTGCTTTTTTGGTTAGGAAACTTTTAATTCCTGCTGCTATTTCACTACGGGTTATGGGTTTGTTTAATTTGCTTGATTTTGCTTAACTTGATGATTTGATATTAACTTTGATACATTATGTAAATCAAGGAGCACATAATTCTAAACTCTGTCCTTATGATTCTCTGGGTTTCCTTGATGGCAATTGTAATGCCCCCTTCCTTCTGTAATTGAATAACTTGGATCTTTTCTGTACATCTCTTAGTTAAATTGTTTAAGGATTTACAAATCTTGTTGATTTTCTCCAAGAACCAATACTTGAATTCATTGTTTGTTTGCAATGTTTGTTTTTACTTCCTTGATTTCAGCCACTAAGTTGATAGTGTGAGACCGAGCACTCCCACCTTTTCAGGTAGCTATGAACGACATTCATTGTATTCATAAGTGAACATGTGCTCTGTTTTTACTTTTATTCAATTATAAAACAGTTTTTAATCTTCCTCTCTACTTATATCCTGTTTTAATTTTTATTCTATCAATCAGTGAGTTGTTCCATTTCCATCAGTTTGTGGACTTTCTGTTTTTATAGGTCTTCAGCTTTGAGCAGTGGTAGTGAGAGTGAATGCAGGTTGTTATTTAAATTCTCTTGTAACTTTTGGGATTTGCTTTGTATCTGAGTGTGTGGTCAAATTGGAAGAACTTCCTATGATTTTTTTTTAGAAGGAAAATACATATTTTTTGATTGTTTGGAGGAAACTCCTATAAATACCTGTTAGATCCTTTTGATGTATGATGTCATTTAACTCAAACATTTCTATTTGGTTTTTGCCTGGATAACCTGCCACTTGGCAAGGGGGGATATTGAAGTCAGTCACTATCACTGCATAAGAATCAATATGTGGAAAGGATTCCCAGATGGAGCAGTCTCTGGATTGTCTCTGCTCCATAGTTTGTCTCTGTAACTACTTAGATAGGTATTTTGTTCCCCTTTCTACGAAGAAATGAAGCGTCCACACTTTGGTCTTCCGTCTTCTTGATTTTCTTGTGGTTTGTGGGTTGTATTTTGGGTATTCTGAGCTTCTGGGCTAATATCCACTTATCAGAGAGTGCATGCCATGTGTGTTCTCTTGTGATTGGGTTACCTCACTCAGCATGATATTCTCCAGATCTATCCTTCCCATATTCAATCATCAAATCCAGACACTATTGTGGATGCCGGCAAGTGCTGGCTGACAGGAGCCTTATATAGCTGTTGCCTGAGAGGCTCTGATAGTGCCCAACTAATACAGAAGTAGAGACTCACAGCCATCCATTGGACTGAGCATAGGGTCCCCAATGAAGGAGCTAGAGAAAGGACCCAAGGTTTTGCAGCCCTCTAGAACGAACAACAATATGAACTAACTAGTACTGTCAAAGCTCCCAGAGACTAGACCATCAACCAAAGAGCACACATGGTGGGACTCATGGCTCCAGCTGAAAACATAGCAGAGGATGGCCTTTGGTCCTGTGAAGGTTTATGCCCCAGTGTAGGGGAATGCCAGGGCCAGGAAGTGGGAGAGGGTGTGTTGATGAGCAGGGGGAGGAGGGAGGAAACAGGGTTTGTTTTTTTGTTTTTGTTTTTGATATTTTTTGGAAGGGTAACCAGGAGAGGAGATATCCTTTGAAATGTAAATAAAGAAAATATCTAATAAAAAAAGAATTTCAAAAAAAAAAAAAAAGAATCAATATGTGATTTGATATAGTAGTGTTTCCTTTAAGACTGGGGGTGCTGTTTTATTTAGTATATCAGTGTTTAGAACTGTAATATTCTCTCGGTGGATTCTTTTTTCCTTTGATAATTACACAGGTGCCCTTCAGACTTTGTCAGATACTGGAATACCTAAGTCTCCGAGCTTCTTTAACCCATTTGCTTGGTGTCGTGGTGTCATCTTTTCCCACCCTTTATGCCGAGGTGTTATCTACCCTTCAGTGAATTGTATTTCTTGGATGCATCAGAAAGAAGGCTCCAGTTTGCTAAGCTAATCTATTAGTTTATGTCTTTTATTGGAGAACTGAAGCCATTAATGTTGGACGTTATAAATGACTGGTATTTATTGATTCCTAGCATTTTTCATTCTCACTTTTGATGTGTTTTTCTCTCTCTTCTTTCTCTTATGCTATTCTTAATTCCTTATGTGCTTTATCTCTTCAGACTAAACTTTTCCTTCTGAAGATCTAAGTTTTTCCGAATGGTATATGTATTTAGTGACCAAACTTGTCTACTTTTATGGCACTGATGGTCAGTGGAATTCAGGCACAGTCACTACCTCAAAGGACAAGCACATACCAGTTTCAGAATGTAAAATCAGTTCTTTTTCCTCTTATACCAAGAAAATGGAATTCACATAGCCACTATGAAATCAAACAAATATGAAAAAAATTACGATAGACTTGAAATTAGAAAACAAATTTGTTTTCTATCCTCTTTGAGACTTGTTTGATTTTGTCTACATTCTATCTTTCTCTGTTATCTAATAGTACACATTTTTGGTCTCCAATTATGCACATATGTATGTGCATGCATATACATATTATAGGTTGGAATATGCCTATGAGAAGGAGTGTTTCTCACTATTTCATTCTGAGTTTGGGTTCCTTTGCTTAATATTGTGCATCCTCTATCACCCATTTCCATTCAAATTTCATGATTCCTTTTTCTTTTGCCTGTTCTCCTAGTGCAATGTCTATGTTGTCTTTTCTCATAAACATGTGGCCACCTCAAGCTATTAACTCCATCCAGCTCAGCTGCTGTGGAGCTGGTTATGATGCATCTATCCACTGTAAATCACTGAATGCAAGTATCTGAATCTATAAACCTGATCTTTCACCATCCTGGTCCATCCAAGACCCTTGAAAATTGACTTGACATACCTTCTTTTCCATATTCCCCCTTACTAAAACTTAATCCTCTCAACTTTGACTCACTTGCTAATTATTTAAAATATTGGAATGTGTATGGCATATGGGTCAAATGCATGGTTGTTCTGTGAATCTCCAGATAGGTGTGCATAGCTATTGATCCCAGGCAAGACACTTACAACAGACAACGGAAATGATGTCACCAAATTTGTCTTTTCAAGGAACAAACTTTCAGTTTAGTTGATTATTTGTGATATTTCCTTAGTTGATTTCTGCTCTTGTGTTAATGGTTTGTTCCCCTTAGTTTACTAATCGTTAGTTTGACATCTCAATATTTTCCTAAGATCTTGACATATATTATTAGAATAATCATTTACATTCTCCTTAATTTTTTTTTAGTTTTGAGGTTCATAACAGTTTGTTCTTAGAATCATCATTTTAGCTGTCTTCCAAAGCTTTGGCTGGATTGTATTTTTCATACTGATTCAAGTATTGTTTATTTTTCCCTCTCATTTGGCCCACTGGTGGTACAAACTCCATTGTTCCGTGTCTGGTTTCTATTGATATTAGTTTCTTATGGTATTCTCTGTGATCTCATGAGATACCAAAGGAGAATTTAATATAAAATTCTGTACTTTTCTTGTCCTTTAAAGTTCCTGCTGCAAAGTAATTCAGATGAGTTTTCCAAGATAAGTCTTTTTGTGTTTTATTCTTGCGGTTCTCATTACCCTTTTTCTTCTATGCCTTACCATTTTAACTATAATGTGGCAGAGAAATTCTTTCTTGTTTGTGCCTGCTTGGAGCTCCAAATGCCAACTGTACTTAAACATCCACACACCTACATAAACAATCTTCAAATTTGAGGAAATTTCTGTTACAATTACAACAGTAAGTGTTTGTTTGTTTGTTTGTTTATTTTTCTGCCTTAAGTTTATATCTTGGCTCCTTCTTGCTCATAGAATCTTAATTATGGTTTCATGACAGCATTTCAGAGTTCCTGAATGTTGTGTCCTTGCTTACTTTTCTATGTTGATATGTGAATGTACCATTTTTTTTCACCTTGGTTTTGATCTTTGATAATATTACATCTGCTGTATCTACTTCATTTTGACTTGAGATTTGAATTTCTAACATTTCTGATTATTCATTTGTTTTCTTCTTACGTTTGTATTATTTCCTTCTTCATCCTTGTTGGGGTTATACCCTTGAAGATTCCTGATTTTCTCATCTCTTTGTCATCTAGATCTTGATCAAACATTCCTTTACTTCCATTTATATTTCTCAGTTACTCATCTGGTATTTTACAATTCTTATATATTTGGTTGGGTCATTAGGCAGTTATAAGTAGGTCAAGGACTTAGATTACCTTGATTTTTAAAAAAAAGCCTCATTTTCACACTGTAATTTATACATATTTGGGGATGCATATCTTTTAGTTTTGTCTGTTTATTTTAACTTTACTTAATGTAAGCCTTTTACTGTGGTGGCTTCCCTTAGGGTTTGACCCGGCACATAGATGTGTTAAAGTAGTTATCTTTAAGATCCTTCTCAAACATTGATACTAATATTTAGGACTCTGTGGTTTTACGCCTCCTGAACCAGTTGAGATTTGGTGTGGACAATTCCTTACATATCCAGGCTTTTCCTATATCTCTCTGTTCCTCTGAGAGTATGTACCTCAGTTAGCCTAAATAGCTTCAGTTAGATGTGCATGTTAAGGAGCTCTGATTGGTTCATAGACCCAGCACCATGATCATATTCACACATAGGCATTCTATATCATCTTACCAGACGTGGAGTGCAGCTGCACTTGCTATATCTCTTCATGGCTTTCCTCATTGGCAATGCTCACACTTCCTTCTCAAGCAGATGATTCTACGTGAATATGAGTCCAAGTCACAGCTAGTTAGTCTGACAACCAGGATAATTTTTCTCCTAGACATTAGCAGTGTGGAAGCCTCCAGAGGTTGGGGAAATAAAAAATCAGAATCTTGAGCTGGAAAGATGAATCAGTAGGTAAAGCACTTACTCTTAGATTTGTTTTCTGTTGTGATTAAATACCCTGATGAAAGTAATGGTGTTGTGGTGGCACATGCCGGTAGGATTTGCTGAAGGAGGATCATGATTTAGAGGCCAGCCTGGGTTAGGGATGCATGATATCCCTTGGCTTAGTGTTGATGAATGGATATTAAGGCTTAGCGAAATTGTAATGCTATAGTGGATACATTGTGTAAAACCTAGGCCTCCACAATGGGAAGGTCCAGAAGATATGCATCATCAGTCCTATAAAATGCAAACTGGTAAGAGGGGCACCAGCACATTTGAAGAGTTTTGTTTTTGCCCTTTTCCTTGTGACAGACCTTAGGGTTGGAGATGCTGCTGCTCAATTAGATGAATTAAATTCAATGGGTTTAATTGGGCCCTGACATAATAAGGACCAGATGGCAGCACTGAATCACCAGAGACAAGGTAATCATAGTTATTATAATGGACAACATAGACACATGTTTATAATGACATATACCATAATGCTCAGAGCAGGGGAGGTGAAATTTATTTTATTTTATTTTATTTTTGGTTTTACAAGGCAGGGTTTCTCTGTGTAGCCCTGGCTGTCCTGGAACTCACTCAGGCTGGCCTCAAACTCAGAAATCCACCTGCCTCTGCCTCCCAAGTGCTAGGATTAAAGGCGTGTTCCACCACTGCCCAAGAGGTGAAATTTATAATGGCATGACTAGTTTGAACCTTTGGTACTAGCTAATCAATCATGGTGTTTCCAGACACGAAATCCATAGGAAGCCTACTTCATATCTGTTTGACCTGTATAAGCAGAAAAAAAAATCTCAAACATTGGATCACGGAAAAAGGCAATCTTGGCCACTGAATCAATTTCCAGACTTATGACAGTTTGCAGATCCAGAACCCATTGAATGAAGGGGTGGCCAGGTTTCCTCTGAGGAAGGATCTTGGTAAGACACCTAAAGGTTTTGCTGTTAGCCTTTCTCCAGTTCTTCCCCTACAGCCTTTTACAAGGGTAACTGTACACTGGGGGAAAGGAAATAATCAGACTTTCTGGGGTCTATTGGATACTGGTTCTGAATTGATACTGATCCTAGGAGATCCTAAGAAACATTTTGGCCCGCCAGTTAAAGTAGGGGGTTATGGGGGACAGGTGATTAATGGAGTTTTGACTGCTGCCATGTCTAGTCAGACACAGTAGGTCCAGTAGGTCCCCAAATACATCCTGTGGTCATTTCCTCAGTTCTTGAATGTATAATTGGGATAGATATACTCAGAAATTATCAGAATTCTCACAATTCAAATAATTCAAATATTAGAATCACAGTCTCAAGTTATGGCCCATCACTATAGGGAGGTCAAGACAGCATTGAAGAACTTGAAGAAGCTAGTCACAGCATACCTACAGTAAAGAATAGAAAACAATGGATCAGTGTGTGTGTGTGTGTGTGTGTGTGTGTGTGTGTGTGTGTGTGTGTGAGTTTGTGTGTGTGTGTGTGTGTGTTGTTTTGGTGTCCCTGATTGTGGATGAACCTTCCCACATCAGTCAGTGTAATGAAGACACATGTAAGTCTTCAGGTCATCCTAGTCTAGATGACCCTTCATTGAGATTCCTCCTTGCTGACTACTAAAATGAATCATCACACTGTGTAAACGTGAGAACTGAAGTTTTAACCTCTACCACTCACATGAAAGTTGCATGTGTCTGCAATCCTAGAGCTTCTACAGTACATTTGAGACAAGAGGCAAGAGAATCTCCAGAAGCTCACAGGCCAGAGGTCCTGATGTACACAGTGATTAACAGCAGGAGGCACTGTCCCAAACAAGATGGAATGTTTGGAAAGACAGCAGAGATTGTCCTCGGAGGTTCACATATGTACCATGCATTCCATGGCATAAACATACCCCCACTGATATACAATAATACATATACATACATACATACATACACACACATATAAATACATACATTTTATTTCTGGTTCTTCCAGCTGAGGGAATTGTGTGTATCTTAGGAAATGTAGGAAACCCCTTCTCCAAAATAAGTGTACATAGATCTCCTCTCTTAAACATTAGTTCTTCTCATAGTCCTGCTAGGAAAATTTCCTGCTGTTTTCTTGCCACTCTTCATGTGGGTCCATTGTTTCTTTTATAGATCTAGATATTAGCTTGTCTAGATTTACTTGATTTCTTGTTTTTAGTGGTGGCAGTATATTTCTCTTTAGTTGACTTGCTGATCAATGAGAACATTTACATCTGCTTTACATTAGATTAGCACAGATAGAGGATGGTGTTACATGTCTCCAAACCACAATTTCTTTACTGTTTTAAGAATAAAACAAGTTTTGCTCAGACATTCATCTTGGTGATGACACAAATTGGAATGATGTACTACTCTATTTTTAATATTTCTTATTAATTCATGTGCATCTATCTGTATCTATGCTCCATGGAAAAATGCATACATGTGCCTGAGGAGGCTGGGGAAAGGTGCTCAGTCCCCTAGAGCTAGAGTGACAGGCATTTGCTAGTTGCCTGATTTGGGTGATAGGATCAAAGCTTGGGTCTTCTGCAGGAAAAATTAGTTGTATGTACTAGTGGGTCTTCTCTCTCAAATTCTTGCAGCTAATTCGTTTTTTTACCAGGTTTTCATAGACTGTTTATTCATAATAAAAATAAGAATTTAAACATGATTTATTGTAGTTGTTTTTAAAAGGAAGACAGGAGCTATAAGGAGTTGGTCACCTCAAAGATTTCTCCTGTTCTGTTACAGGCACCTTTGTATATCGACAAGTACAGGGATTTTGTTGTTGTTGTTTGTTTGTTTGTTTTGTTTTTTATTTTTTTAGAGTTTATGTTGTTGTTTTTTTCATACATTTACGATTTAAGATAATAGGAGCTTACTTCCTTTTAATTTCCAGGAATGGGTACACACTTCTAGCCCTTAAAATAAATTTTAGTTAAGTCATTTGGCTTCTGTTTTCTTTTGTTTAGCACAAAGCAGGAATTTCACTGCACAAATCAGTGCACTGAATATTGTGTGTAATGCAACTGACCTAGTACTATAAGTTCATGACTTCTGCTTTGAGTCATTTTTTTTTTTTTAAATTTTAATCTTTCCTCACAGTCCAGTTGCTATCACCCTCCCATTTCACCCTCCAACAACTCCCCATCCCATTCCTCCTTCACTGTCTCGGAGAGGATGCCCCACACCCCACACACCTTGCCAGGCCTCCCCAATTCCTGGGGCCTCATATCTCTCTAAGGGTTGGTGTTTTCTTCTCTCACTGAGGTCAGCCCAGACAGTCATCCACTGTATATATCTGTCTTAGGCCTGGAAACAGCCATTGCATGCCAACTGATTGGTGGCTCAGTGTCAGATAGATCATGTGAGTCCAGGTTCTTGAGACTGCTGGTCTTCCTATGGGGTCACCCTTCTTCTCAACCTCTTCTAGCCTGTCCCCCAATTCAACCACAGGAGTTCCCAACTTCAGAACATTGGTTGGATGCAAGTATCTGCCTCTGTTTCAGTCAGTTGCTTGTTGGGCCTCTCAGAGGACAGTCATGCTAGGCTCCTCTCTGAAGCATGCCATAGCATCAGTAATAGTGTCAGGCCCTGAAGCCTCTCCAAATATGGAGATATGTCCATATTTGGGCCAGTCACTGGGCTTCCTTCCTACCACCCCACCCTAGTCTCCTCTCCATGTTTTTTCCCTGCAGTTCTCACAGACAGGAACAATCCCAGGTCAGAATCCCTGGCTGTAGGATAATTCTTAGAGAAAAAACATATGCGATGGTTAGAGAAATGGCTCAGGAAGTAAGGCAGTTGTCATGCCTGTGGGGCATAAATTCAGATCCTCAAGAACCATGGAAAAACATGTCCTGTAATCTCAGCATTCCTATGAGTAGAAAAGAGGAGGGAAAAAGAGACATCTTGGAAGTTTAGAGAGTATCTACCCTGGTATATGCAGTGGTGAATAAAAGAATCTATATCTAACAATCAATACCTGCAGCCGTCCTCTGACCTCCATGTATGCACTGTGGCATATGTTTGGGTGCCCACATTTTGTTTCTTTCTGAGTTCTTTCTGTCTGTTCCTCTCCCACACATTCATGTTCCATACATACAAATATATTATATTGTATTATTATAGTAAATATTTCCAAATAAAATAAACTTTGCACTCTTCCAAAAAACTGAGTTGATTCTGAACGTGATCTACCTGGTTTGTGAAAACATGGTCATCATCCAAAGGCAGGAAGATATTGATGGCACTGTTGTGTACTTTGAAATCCTTTCCAGAATTTTGCTGTTGATTCCGAACA
Organism: Mastomys coucha; assembly: GCF_008632895.1. Classification (NCBI taxonomy): domain Eukaryota; kingdom Metazoa; phylum Chordata; class Mammalia; order Rodentia; family Muridae; genus Mastomys; species Mastomys coucha. The sequence continues at coordinate 20,090,885 of NW_022196891.1, read as the reverse complement.
TAAAATTAGTACAGAGAATTTTATCATTTGAACATTTCTTCATTTGAGCATTTCCTCTTGATTCACAGAGTAACAATTAACTTTTAAACTATTTTGGATGCCATTGCCAACACATCTTATTTGAGGCATCTTTTTAACTTAGTGTCAGCTCTCAGATCTTGAAATAAATATAAATACAGCAATTATCCTTGTATTATAAAATGTTATATTCTTAATGGTAGTAATTATTTTCAGTGACAAGATTTCAAATGCATATGGTATTTTACTTATCTTTGATAATAAATATTCAATGCTTTGTGACACATGAATAACACACTACTCAGAACATATCTAAATAGGAAAAATAAGAAAATGAGCCCCATTAATTTTTAAGTTTTTTTTTTTGTGACTTTGCTTCCATGTTGGCTTCAGATTTCTATATGTTGTATACTTTGAGTCATTTCTAAAATAATTATATCTTTATGGGTATTTTGCCTGAATTTTTGTATGGGTACCATGTGTACACCTAGTGGCTGTAGAGACCAGAAGAGAGCATCGGTTCCCCAGAAAATGGAGTTACTGGTGATAGGAATGAAACCCGAATATGCTGAAACCATCCAGGCCAGCATTCCTTAGCCTCTCTAGAGGAAATATTGAAACACACACACACACACACACACACACACACACGGAAAGTTGGCACATTTGAGTTTTCTTTGATAGTGAATTTCCCTTATGGAAGCTTTAGAATTGATAAACATATCCTGAACTTGTGTTCATAGTTCCAGCAATGCATCTTCAGGGGGCTAAGCATCCTGTGTTTCCAGCCACCACTCAAGTAAAACTGGAGATAAAATAAGCAGCTCTCAGCACCTGTGAGCTTTTTACTCCTGTCCTATCTGACCTGCTTGACCTCTTCTGCAGTGAAAAAACAATACTCTATTTATAGTTTTGCTCTTTCTCTTTAGCAATTGTTGTTTATAAAGAAAAATAGATACTCAGCGATAGCAAGTGACTGTGAGAATGAGTGCTTTGTTGGCAGTGATGTAATTATCATGACTATCATTTACTCTAATATGTATTCATTACTTTTTGTATTATTTTTGCTAAGAGAAAAGTAATACTCACTTTTTTGGCCTATGAAGTGTATGCCTTTCTTGTTGTAGAATTAGACATAAATTTTCAAAAAGTGTCTATGTACCAAAATATCACATACCCCAAGAGTGCCAGGACAAACATATTTTGGAAATGTGAAATGTGTTTTCAGAAAACACATGTGGCATTGCCAGGAACTAAAATAGAACAGAAACCATTTTTAGAAAAATTCCATTTGAAAAAGACAGAGCATTCCCCGAAGTATCTCATGACAGAAATTCCAGTTACTGGAACAAACAATAGCCCCTTTTGTTAGTTTATATAGCTTTGAAAATATGGATATAGTGTGTTGTTAATGATCTTGGAATGGTGGGTGCATCTCTCTTTAGGGTCCTTCACCTGAGCACTCTGGTACTAGTTAACAGACAATATATACCACTGTTCATCCAGGAAACTAAAGGAAAATCTATTTCTACTGAGAGAAGAGGATAGTGTTGGGTAGATAAGCCCTCTCTCTGTATGACATGCAGCATAGTCTATAGCCCCATCCAGTGAACTACAGCTGCTTTTCTTGTCCTTAGTATTTTTGTCATAACTAATATCAGGAAAGAACCAATCTTCTAAAAATGAGCATTACATCTTTATCTTAATGAACATATGGCTAATAATAGATTGGCATTTCTTAAATATTGTTTTATCACAGGCTACTTTGAGAATATGATCACTCTGTGAAAAGAGAATAATTTGAAAATGTATGTAAAGCCACATATTCACATATGATTCTAGGGGCTTAGTGCCCTGGAACTCATTTTGGATCCACAACTTCTAAACTCTGCTAATGGGAGTCTTTTTCTTCTAAGAATCACATTTTATAGTGAAAAAGATTTAGAGATGATTAGCAGTACAAAGACATGTTTCATTAACAATATCTAATATCGTCAGTGAGGTGACTCAATGAATAAAGATGCTTGCCATCAACCCCAGTGACGTGAATTAGATTTCCCAAACACCACATGATAGAATAAGAGATCCAACTCCTGGGAGCTGTCTGTACTTGGATCTCAAGAGGTACTCTGTGGCTTGTAAATGTCTATTCAAAAACAAAAAAATATATAGATAAAATAGAAGAGGGGGGGAAAGGAGCCAACAATGAAAGCGACTATCATTTATATCCCCACTAGCAAAGTTAGAGTGTTGCATTTCTTTATGTCTTTATTTACCCTTCTTTTGCATAGGATACCAATTTTTAATTCTAGCATCTCTGCCTACACACAGGTTCATTCTAATCATTCCTGGATGTTTTCACAGTAACCTGGAGAGTCAAACAGCAGACAGACATCACTCACAGAGCCTGAAACTCCTACCTGGCCCTATAGAGAAAAAGTTTGCCAAGCGTTGCATTAGCAAATGAAAGATTCCCATCCTTGTTTTATTACCAATCAATTTCCATATCTCAGGTACTTAGCATTAAACTTGAGTCTCATTATGTATGGATGGGATGATTGAAATCATTTTGTTTGACTACATCTGCGAATTTGTGATTGGTGTTAACTTTATATTTATTCATTCACTCATATTCACTCAATGTGTTTATTAAATATTCATTTATTCAATACCTTCATTAAAGTCTTAGTATGTGTCAGTGGCTGGGTAAGGCTCTGGAGATAATGCAATAAGGCTGAATGAGGCTCTTGTCTTAGCTGAGCCTATATTTGGAAATACTGTTGTCTATAGGAAGGGAATAAAACATCTGGGGTGCAGAATGAAGAGGAATGGCTGAGCACTCATGGGAATGGGGGGAACCCAAGAGAGAACATTAGAATGGTATTTCCTGATGTGTGAATATTTTGTGACTTGCAAAAAATGTTTTACAAAGAACATAGAGTCTGGGGATATAGCTACTTGATTCATTATTTGATTATTATGTATGAGAACTCTGAGATCCATCTCCTGCACTATACATACTGGGTGTGGGCATATTGCATGTAAATCAGGCATGATGACACCTGTAATCCCAGCACTCAGGAAGTTACAGCTGGGGGATGTATACATGGAACTCATTCTCTGCCATAGCGAATTCTAGTCCATCTTGAGCTATGTGGTACTCAGTCTACTCAACAAGGCTCTGTATAGTAGTAGTCCTGTGCATGAACAACTGATGGTCATTTCCAAAGCATTTCTCAATATATTTAATACTCAAAATGTGAAACATCAGTGTCTACAGGGTTTTCTGCCTGACCATCCCAGCTCATAGTACTATGAAGCACATTACAGAGCAGTGCTATGAGGCCAAAAACAAATGATGTGGAACTTTGTTAGATAAGATATCAAGTAACTGATGACATGATTCATAACTTCTCAAGCCTGAATGCCCCACACCCCCAGCTGCACGATGCTAGGTGACCTATTAGGTCCTGAAAGTTTCCCTTCTGTAGATAGATGTTAGATCTGTAATTAGTATAATAATGCTTCATTCAAAGGATCTTTGAAGTCTCCTTTTCTTTTTATTAAGAACTTCCCTTTCAGATGTGGCTTTTTAAAGCACCTTCAAGATTATGGAGAAGAAAGTTTAAGGGATGATAGTATAATAGATTTTCTTCCTTGGGCTCTCAAGCTTGTGAAAAGATTCCTTCCTTTTTGTTAAACTGACTTAGATGAATTTTTCAAAGTGGGGTGTTTTGGTGCTGGAAGGCTAGCAGCAGCCTTTGATCTTCTTCCCATTCTTTCTCACATCTTCCCTCTTTGACCACTGCACAGCTGGGTAACAGTCTCTCCAATATTGTCATAATTACCTGTGGATTTTATTTTTGTCAGCCCTTCTTGGTTAGTTTATATTGAATGTAAACTTGTCAGGACCTAGAACCACCTAGGAAAGGAAGCTCTGAACACATCTGTGAGGAGCCGTTTTTTGATGAGTTAATTAACATATGAGGACCCATCCTAAATATGGACCACCGGCCCTCAGGCTGGGATCCCTAAATGAATAAAAAGGAGAAAGTGAGCTTGGCACCAGCATCCATTTCTCTCTGTTTCTTGACTGCTTGTGTAACATAAACAGCTGTCTTACCCCATTGTTACCCATGCCTTCCCCACCACTATGGACTATACCCCGAAACTATAAGCCAAAATAAAGCCTTCCTCCTTCAATTGGTTTTTTAAGGCAATTTTCACAGCACTGGTACAAATGTAATCAAGACCCCTCCGAAAGGCAAAAGGCAGCATGAGAGAGGCAAATTTCAGCAAGATGGGTTGGTTGGATGTGTTTTTAGTACACAATTACTTTAGATCACTTCTATCACGACTGTGCATGGTCATAATTTTAGACTATGAAAATTCGAGATCCAATTTCTCTTCTTGCCATTTGCCACCTGTTAACTTTCTAAGAATCAGCACCCTCACTAGGAGCTCAACTTTTAAAGTGATAAGAATCAATAAAGTTAGTACAACAACTGTAAGGTTGTAAGTGGAGGAATATTGAGAAGAAATGAAATTACTGACCCATGGCTCTGGTCTAACAGGTAAAAACTATCTGTTAGAAAGTTGTTTGTGTGTGTGTGTGTGTATGTGTGTGTGTGTGTGTGTGTGTGTGCATCAATGGGCTTTTAAGAAAGATTTGTATCCAAGAGTGGCCGTGCATTCCTCTAATTCCATCATTATTCTACAGTCAGAGACAATCAGATTTCTGTGAGTTTAAAGCCAGCTTGGTCTACATAGTAATTTCTGTGACAGTCAGGACTACAGAGAGAAACCTGTCTCAAAATAATTTAAAAAATTAAAATCCATAACTAAAGACTTATCTCCCTTACTATGTCATAATTACAGATCAATGGATACATTTGTGAATATTGGCTCCCAGGGTTATTGTACCATGAAACTCAGAAGTATTAGACTCATAAATAGTTAAATCTATACTAGAAAGAGGTGCACAAAATTTGAAGAATTTCCTGCAGACCTTTTTAGGGCTAGTGTTCATAATGGCACTTTTGTGAATACATATGTATGTCTGTATATATATACAATATGTTTTATATATGTACATATATAGCATATGTGTGTGAATGTATGTATATAAAGTTATAATATAAAGCATTAAGGATATATAAAAAGGTAATTTAATCAAACACATCCCTATGTAGAAAGAGCAGGTAGGACTTCTTATGTTAGAACATAGAATGATAACTATACCATACTATTATATAGCATAATGTATCTAACTTAGTGAGAACAAAACACTAAGGAAATCTAAGTCCTTTGTGGTAGATGTGTTGATGTTAGCTTGTAATTCTAATACCCGGGAGGCAGAGAGAGGCAGGTAGGGGCAGAGCCCTAGAATTCACTGGCCATCAAACTTATCCTACTTACTGAGCTGTGAATCTATGTTTTAGAAAACAATGTAGATAGTTCCTCAGGAATTACAATGTGGAATATGCTATGTCAGCCACAACACACACACACACAAACACACACACACACACACACACACACACACACACACTAGGTATGAAATACTTTCACATGAGCATTTGCAAAATTTGGAATGTAGGGTGTTGGTTAGAGGGTCTTATTTAATTTATATAATTTTCTACACAAGTATGGCAATATAGCTGTATTTTCTTGACAAGAGCATGCTGAAATATGCTTGTGCAATCTCTTTATGCCACTTGACAACAGCTTTATGTGTGTAGTATTCAAATAGAGAATGTAAAAAGCAGGTATGGGAAAATACTTAAATTTAAAGAATCAAAATGGTTTTTATTAGTTATGTTTGTTGTGGTCTTTCAACCTGTCTTCAAGTGTGAATTTCTTAAAGCAAATAAAATTGAAACTGCAGGTTAACTGCCTATGGAAACATTATTTCTTTTTAAACCAGTTATGTTTAAGTTATTACTTATGTGTATGTGCATATATGCCCAAATTTGGGAATGTACATATGCGTGTCAATGCCCCAGATTGCAGAAGAGAACATGTTATTTCCTGAAGATTGAGTTTCAGGCAGCTGTGAGTGATTCTACATGAGTGCAGGGAACTGAGTTCTCCAAGAGACGAAAGTGCTTTTAAAAGCTAAGCCATCTCTTCAATGCTATAAATATTATTTCTTATCGGGAAATAGCATAAAGTGGGAGAAGACTTCTGTCCACATGCCTTATCATAATATAATTGCAGAATCAACTTGAAAATGACATCTTAAAAAGATTTTGAAGAAAAGATAGGCTACAGAAGCTGAACCATTTAAACAGATCTTATAGCAAGCAAAAGGAGGTGCTCAAATATAATTGGACAGTATCTGCTATGAGATGTTCCAGTTTAAAATAATGTATGCAGCAGATACATTTTTCTTTTTTCTTTTTCCTTTTTTTTAGTATAGAATAGAGTTTATTTAGGGCATGAGGAGGTGAGTTAAGAGAGTAGTAGAGGCAAAGAAAGGCAGGGAGAGAGAGGAGAGACGTAGAGGCTGGCCATGACCACGAGGAGAGAGGGGGAAAGGGAATGGGGAAAGAAGGGACACGAGGGGGCAAGAGGCAAGAGAGAACAAGAGCTTAAGAGAGACAGATACACTTTTCTAATGAAAACCTTTAAAATGTAAAGATAAACCAAAAGAAATAGTCAGCAATTGAAATACATTTTATACTTCTATAAAAACCACTAATATTATTAATATGTGCTAATAAAGTTAAATAAAAATTACTAAAGCTAGAACATAGAAATGATACCACAAAGAAAGGCTAAGATACAAGAAGAAATTATGAACTACCATGTTTTGACTTCAACTGGTCTTCTAGTCTGTGTAAAAATTTTAGTTAATTCACAACTTTCAGAGTGGTACAATATGAATAAATAGTTGTATATAATTGTAAGAACTGAAAATACTGAGAGTAGGAGAATAATCTCCCAAAGCTATTATGGAAATTACATTATTACACCAGCATCATCATAGCTCAGTATTATTAAAATGAGTAGGAATATCAGTAGGTCAGAGGATAGAATAGGCTTGGTATATTTTAGAAAGTGTATAACTGAATTATTTTTAAGATTATTAATTTAAATTAGGATAATAGCCAAAATATAAACATGAAGTAGAAATATTCAAAGACATGGGACAAAATAGGATGAGACTGAATTGAGCATTTAAAATTTGAAAAATTCCACTGTAGATGATGCAAAAAAAAATTGAATGATATAAACATTTGACAGAATGAACATTGGGGACCTAAGGAGAATCATTGGAATTTATATGTTAGAGTAATATCTTCAAAGTTCACAAGAGACTCAAGACTTCCAGATACGAATGAAGATTTTTCATAAGACTGAAGTGATGGCTCAGTGGCTAAGACTACTTGATGCATAATTGTGAAAGCTAGACTTAAGTTTCCAGCATTCACAAAACATACAGGATGTTCCAAAGTTGTCTATAATTCTATCTCCGGGAGAGGATCTTCTGTTATCATCAGGGCATCTAAAACCTGTGGCGATGCATGGGCGGGTCTCAGAGACCTGTTGCCAGGGCAACAGCCGTCATATTCCCAGAATGCATTGGGCTCAGCCCCCACCTTTCCTGTGGCCTCTAAGTCAAAACCCGTATATATACGGGGAACATTCCTCCATCTCTCTCTCTCCCCCTCCTCTCTTTCCCCACTACTTCCCCCTCTCTCCCACTCAATTAAACCTCTTACACGTGCAACTGCTTGGGCCTAGTGTGTGGTATGTTCTGACGCAACCAGCTGTTCTAACACAACAGGTTCTATACACTTTCATGGTCCCTACTGACACAGTCATACAACCACACATGCATATGTATATGCAGACAGGCAGACACACACAGACAGACAGACAGACATGCTCACAAAGCTTAAATAAGAAAATAAAAAACAGCTAAATAAAGGATTTTCTTATGAAACGTAATACTAATTTCTCAGAATACACTACTGTTAAGCGTTCAAAATGAATCTGTCTCCTAGAATTAAAGCATCCCTTTCTTTTAACGTTCGCATGTGTGTGTGTGCATGTTCATGGGGGGAATCTACATGTGCGTATGTGTGTGCATGTTCATGGTGGTGACTACATGTGTGTGCGTATGTGGCCAACTGTGTGACTAGAGGGCAGAAGTCAGTCTTGGTGTTGTCCCTTGGATGCTTCCCCTGTTTGTTTGTTTGTTTGTTGATGTAGAGTTTCTCATGTATGGCAGCTGATCAATTAAGTTTAGCTGTCTAAACCAGTAGACACCGGGACCCACCATACATTGTGCAGAGTCAAGAGTTGAATAGTTTCAAAGATACTCATAGTAACTATGGACATAGGGTTGGTTACAGGAACCGGGTCTCACACAAGTGTGGGAACACCAGACAAAGTGACAGTGAGCAGGCATGTTTGAGTAACTATAGCAGGAAGTGATATTTCATTTGTCTGAGCACTGACTCTGGTTGTCATGTCAGGGCTCAAACCAGGTCCCCTAGAGAGGATGTTTTACATCTGCACTGAAAGCAGAAGCAGAATGTAGCAATGGATATTAGAATGGAAAGTTTAAGTGACTAGTAGAGCAGATCTTCTGTTGTTTTACAGAATATCCACACTTCATTTTGTAAGGAGGTTATTCCCTTCATGCATCTCCTGAGTGACTGGTCCTGTATTCTCATTTAGATCTCAAGGGCTCCATGTTCTTCCAGCTTGTTCTATTCCTCAAGTACTTACTCAGAAGATGTCACTGAGATCCTTTGTTAAAAGGAAAAGTACTGAGAATCTCCCAGCAAATATATGGCAATTTCTAAGAAAAGTGTAGGGCCATGATTCTCCAGAGCAATAAAGTTAGTAGGAGGTGGGGTTATGGTGGAGAATGGGTGAGTGGAGGCTAGTGGACGCACCCAACAGAAGCAGAAAAGTCCTTGTCTCTGCTTCACCCAATCTCAAGTCCAAGTTTTCTTCCATATCTTTATCTACCTTAACCCTCTCTCTCCATATTCAACCCTTTCTTCCTACCTCTCCTTCTCCTCCTCTCCTTGTCTCACACACATACTCATTGTACCTATATATGTTTCTTCCATCTCTTTATCTCCCTCAGACTCACTCTGTCACTATTAAACCCTTTACTATATCCCCTTAATTCCCTCTCTGTCTCATATATGTACTAACTGTATATATGCATGTGCCTATGTGCCTGAGTATTGAGATATAATTGATATAGACAAAGCTTACCTAAATAAATATAAATATAACATAAACATAGTCTGTATCAATAATAACACTAAAATAGATGATGATACAGAGAGAATTATTGGTGAAGACTTATTGGTATGGATGGATATATGACAGTATGCCCCGATTATACCATTTTTCTACAGAATTCCCATTTAGGCAAACTACTGATTATTCATGAAGAATATAGTATTAACAAAAGTCTCCATTGTTTTCCCACATAATTATTTGGTTATTTCTATGGAAGGAATTGGCTCTGTCTCTCTCTACCGAAGATCTCTCTTTATTATTACTGTGGCTCAAGTGTTTAGCACAGCCTGATTTATTTTGAAGGTGTTAACTCTAAGCATGCCTTATCAAAGTAACTCAACTCTGCTAATCTTATGAGTCAGAGCAAGCCTTAGCCCTATCAGTGAAATCCTTTCACAAGGACCAAATAGAATAGGAAATGGCAAGTGTGAGATCAATGGTGTTCAATGGTGTTGATGATGGTCAAGTTTACAAAAAAATTAGGGGAATCTGTCCAAAGCATTGCTGTAGCTCAAATTCATGTTCAATGAAAGTTTCCTTCTTTTTTTATTATTATTATTAGATATTTTCTTTATTTACATGTAAATTTCTCCATTCCCAGTTTCCCCTCCAAAAAACAAAGAAACAAACAAAAACAACAAAACCAAACCCCTGTTGCCTCCCCCCTCCCCATGCCTGCCACCCCGCCCTCTCCCACTTTCTGGCCCTGGCATTCCCCTACACTGGGGCACAGAACTTTCACAGGGCCGAGGTCCTCTCCTCCTATTGATGATCAAATTGCAATCCTCTACTATACACATGCTGCCTGAACAATCAGACCCTCCATGTGTGGTCCTTGGTTGGTGGTTGAGACCCTGGGAGCTCTGAGGGTACTAGTTAGTTCATATTGTTGTTCCTCCTAAGGAGCTGCAAACCCCTCCCCTCTGTAGCACAGGCACTCTAGCTGGAGTAGAGAGATTAAATAAGAATTTCGTTGTGTTTTATTTTTAAGACCAGCACTAATAACCTTAAAAAATTAGACAGTGAAACTGAGGATCAGAGGGTTCTATGCACAGTTTGTGGTGGAGCCCTCACTCTGTGCAGAGCCTAGGCAATGGTATGTAAATAAAAGCAGAAGATAGCTTTACAAGAGGAAAGGTGTCTGACTCTATCCTGAACAACCCTGGGGGGGTGAGGGGAACAGAACATATCTGAATGAATACCAAAGAATAATTTTCCCAGACCTTTTTAGGTTAAAAAGAATTGTTCTTTAGCCTTACTTTTCACTGTCAGATGTGGCTGGATTCTGCTTGGTTTTGACAACATTACACAGTTCTTTTTTTGGGGGGGGGTAACTATTTTTTTTATAGATATTTTCTTTATTTACATGTAAATTTCTCCATTCCCAGTTTCCCCTCCAAAAAGCAAAGAAACAAACAAAAACAACAAAAACAAACCCCTGTTGCCTCCCCCCTACCCATGCCTGCCACCCCACCCTCTCCCACTAATTGGCCCTGGCATTCCCCTACACTGGGGCACAGAACCTTCACAGGGCCGAGGTCCTCTCCTCCTATTAATGATCGAATTTTCAATCCTCTACTATACACATGCTGCCAGAAGAATCAGACCCCTCCATGTGCAGTCTTTGGTTGGTGGTTGACACCCTGGGAGCTCTGAGGGTACTAGTTAGTTCATATTGTTCTAATCTCTGACTCCACAGAATGTTATTCTGTTCCCTTGGGGTATTGTGTTTGATAAAATATCCATTAACTCACCAAATTTGTGTTTCTGCTCTGCCGCAGACTCTGATGGATTGATCAGTGGCCTAAGGTTTTTTCAATTGTAGTGAGTTGAGGGAAAAAAACAACTATCTTCTGATCTTACCAAGGTAGTGTTATGGCAGAAAGTATTCTGTAGTTAGAGGCTTCTTGGCTGTGTCCACAGGGAATCTGAGGAGGTGAAACACAGACAGGATGTTTTTCTTAGCATAGACAAGGCATGATGATTGATCTCTTGCTCTGCAAATAGAGGGAGGAGACACAGAGGGCCTCTGGAAGAGAGGAATGGATCAAGTGAAAGAAAAAGAAAGACATAAAGAGAGAAAGAAAAAGAGACAAGAGATACGAGAGGAACTTTAATTCTTTTATGAGCCACTAAAGATTTCTCATCCTTGCTTCATAGTGCATTTCCACTTTACTTCACCATTCTATAAATTAGAAGCACATATAGCTGTTGAATATTCATGAAACAAGCTTTTCTTTTAATTTTGCTAATCATGGATCTGAAATGTTGCAATGGGGAGTAGTTTCAGTCAGTGAAGACCTGTCCTGATTTGAAGTGGGTTGTGTAAGTTTCATGAAGATGTAATCATGTGTGTTGAAGCAAACAGAGTTGAAGTCTGTGTTTTTTTGAAACAGAAATGAGCCAGAGGAATGCCTAGAGAGTAGCAACATCTGGTTTAGAAGACAGTTGTACTAGGAAGAGGGTTCACAGGCTCTCTAGTGCTGTGATGGTTCACGGGAAGTGTTCCTCTTGGTAGTTGAATGCAGCAATATCAGATAGAATCTATCTACAAGATGCTCTCCAAGAGAACAGGTCTAGGCTAAGAGGTCTTAAGTCACACTGCCACTTCACCCAAAACAAAGTTATTTTCAAAGCTGAAAAAAATCTCTTATGATCGTTCTGAAGGCAGAGAATTTTAAATTCAAGCCATGAAGAGCGATTAGACTAGTGGAACCTTCTTGTGTGAATCCTCACAAACCAGGAGGCAGAAAACAAGATAACAATGCATCAGAAGGTGACAAGCAGCATCCTTGCACTGAAGCATCATTGCACAGACCCCTTACTTCTCAACATTGACAGCCATATTGGGAACAACCAAATCTTGCAGGAAATGAAGTCAGTTTGACCTGTGAAGGGAACAGAAATACTTAATCCATAGCAGGATGTGGTGAATCAAGTGAAGATTCAGCCCTCTAACACCGTTGTAGGAAGTGGGTGCGCATTCCATGCTTGTAATTTTAATCCATGTATTCTCCAGGCAGAGCATCTGCCTTGAAGAAGACAGTAGAACCCTTTGACTATCTATGAGAGAAGGAAAGTAAGCCACTAGAATAGGAATAAAAACTTGCCAATGATTATTTCAAAATAATTCTTTCTATAAGAAACCTGTCAGGGAAAAGAAAATCATTGAGTCACAAGTTTTTGTTTGTTTGTTTGTTTGTTTTCTTTTTAGGGCTGGAGAAAGTGTTGGTGTTGGTGAGGATATAAAGCAGAAAACATTCTAAATTTCAAACTTGGATTTGACAAGAGGAATTTGTTCAATATATTTTCCTTAAAATGTGATAAAGAGTACATTTCAGATGTGCTCACCAGAAAAATCAGCTATTTGTGAGGTGAATAATAGATTGATATATCAACTGAGATAAGCTCAGAGAGATGACTGAACTATTTATTAACCCAGTGTTCAGATAACTGCACTAAGATCTCAACCTACAACCATTCCCCAAGTTACCTCCACATGCCTTTCCAACATGTTTAAGATCTGTGCATATGTGGACAATTTGAGATTTTGCTTTTATACTTGAAACATGCAATAATAGAACATTTATATATGTTTTCTTATTCATAATATTATTAGTCAGATAACCAATATTATTTTCTTCTTTTTGAAAACTCAACCTTATTATATGGCTTAAGCTGGTTCATACTGTCTACTGTCCTGCCTCAGCTAGAAATATGCTAGAATTATTGGTATTTATTTAAAACTCCAATGGGATCAATATTGTAGTCATATTACTCATGAAGAGTTTCAGGCTTGTAGAGTGGTTTTTAAAATCTGAATTCTAGGTTATAGAATTCAATTTCAATAATGAGCACTTTATCAAATGGGTTATGCTCTAGCAAGAACTTTTAATGACAGACAGCAATGTATCTTTGCTGTTGAAATTAGGGAACTAATATCCATAAATGTCCCAGACACCTATGCCAAATGTCCAAAATAAATGACCCTAGCTATTCTTCTGTGACTTTTGCTGACTACATCAACAATCAATATTTGACATACTTTGATGGGACTTAGTGACAATGAACAATCCAAGCAATGTCTGGTTTTATTAAATAGAACATTGTATTCTATTGGCAATACTGAGTACATAGAATGCATTATAAACAACAGGTAAATGCTCACTGTATTTGTATACTTTTAAAAATATGTATTTAGTATTTTTAGCTAAGCATATATGGGAGGGTATATGTATGAGTACAGGTAGGTTCCCTCAGTGTTCAGTAGAGCTGAAGTCACAGGTGCTGGGACCTATCAGATATGGGCAGTGACAATTGGCCTTGAGTCTTCTCTAAAATTCCATGTGCTCTCAACCAGTGATCCATATCTCAAGCTCCCATCTTCAAACTTTCTGAGTTGATTTTTCTTCTTCCTTCAGCATGCCTTATGTGTAATAAGATGACTTTAGGGATTTATTGATCAATATCTCATTAATACTTTATTATTTTGTATGACCGCTTAAGGTAAGAAGAATTTCCTCTCAGAGTAGCTGAATGATATTACCTTGTTTCTGCTTTAAGATGGGAAAGCAAAGAAATTTAGTAAAATAATATATTTCTGTATTATGTGTGCTTTTTACTGTTCTATGTGTGTGTGTGCGTGTGTGTGTGTGTGTGTGTGTGTGTGTGTGTGTGTGTGTGTGTGTGTTTGATGTAATCGCAGATTCTTGTGGAGGTCACAAGAGAGAGTCAAATACCTTGTAGCTAGACTATCAGAATTTTGTAAGCTAAGGGTGCAAGGACCTGAACTTGGTTCATTTGAATAGCAGTAAGTATACTTAACACAAACCATTTCTTCAGCCCACTGATGTGGTAAATTTTGAGTTTGTACTCTGTAAGTAGAATAGATGCTTTCTTAAATTCAGAGTACACAATTGTATATATCTCATTCTAAATGATAAATAAATAAAAAATATGTTTTTTATCCTTCCTTCCTGTTTTCTTTCTTTACACCTGGTTCTCACTTAGACACTCAACATTCAATTTACATTTAATGTTTATCATAAGCACCGGGTGCTTCTAAGTTCACTTAGAAATAGCACATTCCCCTTCATCGGGAAAGAGCTAAGACATGGTGGCTGTTGTTCACAGTGTGTTCAGTGTCAGTTCATAAAGTTTATGGTTTTGTTGGCAGAAAAAAAATGACTTTAGAGCAATGCATGATATTCTCCAAAAGCAGTGATAATGTGTTTGTACAAATAGTTTTATATTATAAATAATGCTCAGACATCCCAAAAAAATGCCTCATTGACTAAAAGCAATTGCCTAAATGTCAAGATGTGAGTTTCATCACTAGAATCCATATGATGAACCTGGAGGTAAGGGGATAACTTCTAAGACCTGAGTCTTACCTCCACAAACATTAGGTGTCACACGTATGTTTATATGAATATGTACACATAATAATATAAGAATAATTAAATAAATATAATTAAAAATTTGACATACATGTTGGAGAAATCACTGAGCAGTTAAGAGTAAGTAATGTTCTTGAAGGCCAGAATTTGGATCCCAGCAAATATCATCATCATACACACATTAGAAGCTCACAATCTCCCCTAACTCAAGCTCCAAGGGATCTGAGAACTCTGTTTGGCCTCTCTAGACAACAGCACATACATGCACATAAATAAAATAGATATTTAATAATTAAAGGGGTAGAGAGGTGGTTTAGTTGTTTAGGCCATTTGCTGCTATCCTATAGAATCTTGGTTCAGTGCCCAGCACTCACATGTCAGCTCAAATTCATCTGTAACTCCGGTTCAAGTGGATCTTGCTTCTTACTTTTCTTACTTCCTTGGCTTTGTATTCTCATTGTACACAGACATGCATAAAGCAAAACACCTATGCAAATATATTAAAATAAATACCTCTTTAAAACTGCAAATTGTAAATAAATAAATGATACTCCATTATCTCTTTGCTGGTATTAACATGCAAATATATTTTAATATTCTAATCTAAGCCACTCAGAATCTTAGTTATCAGATCATTCAAAAGTTACCTCTTTATCTGTCTACCTGTGTACCTCAGATGGGCTACAAACTTATGATCTGCTTGCCTCATTCTTCCAATTTTTTGGCATTTAATGTATGAAGCTGGACACCTGGATTTCAAAAGTGACTTCTAAGCAGTCATCAAATCCTGAACGTAGGTGTTGTTGGCATATTTCCTACTGCAGGTGCTTGTCCTGTGGTGATTTCAGTAACTTTGATAGGATCTAATTTCTCCTTAATCTTTTGAAAATAATCAGCACCATGATATAAGACAGTGCTGGTATGGGCACAAGAGGAGGATTACACACTTAATTCCAGCAGAGATAACTGTATCCTTACTGTTTTTTAAAGTGGGGTAGCTGATAATCCTTATTATGATTATAGTTATCCTTTTATATCTTGATAAGTATTATTAGCAAGTTGTTGTTCTTTTACATGTAGTTTATCATATATAGTCCCTACTGAAAAAAAAAAACAAAACAAACAGACCAACTTACTGTTGGTATTAGAATTATTTATAATTTTAGGCCTTTTTTGTAAGAGCTACACAAATCTTTCTCATTATGATCCATAGTTGGTTGAGGGGGGCTCATTTTTTCCTCTTCCCTTCATATTTTCTAGCTCTATGTTGAGGTAGCTAATTTAATATTATCTATATTTCCTAGATGTACGAGTTTTATTCAGGGTCTTTGAGTTCTAACTGCATTTATAGGCAAGGGAAAGGACTAGAAGGTGGGATGGGGAAAGGAAAGAGTAGAAGAAAGAACAGAATTTCAGGATGAGAAGAATGGAGACAGAAGTAAAGAAGGAGAAGAGAGACAATGTGGAAGAGAAATGATAACCAAAGAGAGGGGACAAGGGAGGGAAATGAACAAACAGGACCAGGACAGATAACAGATACAGGAAGATAACAGAATACAGGAAGGAAAGTGGAAGAGAGAGGAAGCCATGGGAGAGGAGTACAAGAGAGAGGAGAGAAAGTTAGGATTGGAGGGGGAGGCAAGGAAGGGAGGAAAGGAGAAAGGAGAGGAGAGGAGAGAAGAGGAGAGGAGAGGAGAGGAGAGGAGAGGAGAGGAAAGAATTCACATTCATATCATCAGACTACACTTCTGAGTTCTCATCTCCATTCTTCATTGCATTCTCTGAATTTTACATCTCACCACATTCTAAAATATGGCGCTGGCTCTTGGGCATTCATATATATCTAAAATAAAGCCTTCATGTCTTCAAGAGGGAGGGAGGAAAGAAGGAAGGAAGAGGGATGGAGGGAGGGTTGGGAGACAGGGAGGGAGGGAGGGAGGGAGGGAGGGAGAGAGTTATAAACTGTAAGAGTGGAATAACGCTTTGCTTTAGGTCTTTGTCTCTGTCCTGTATCATTCAGTAATAACCAGACCAAGGACTGTTTAGAAAAGAAAAAGGAATGAAACCATAGGTTCATTACACAAAAAGCAAAGAAAAATGGATCACCTCAGTACTGTGTGACTGCTAGATGCAGACACCTAACTGAACTTTTATATTGAGAAAATTGGAAGGAAACTAATGATGCAGGAAATGAAACACTGGGTACCGTATCAGAAGCTTTTAAAGAACATGCTGGAACCTGTTCTCCTTTCTTTGTCCTCTTCTAATACTGAAATGGAATTAATTCTGAAACACATTACCCAAGTGGAAGGTTAATTTTTATTGACAAATAGAAGAAAATGATTTTTGTTTTCGAAGCAAAAAAGGAAAGAGAAAAGAGATGTAAATTATATATAGCCTAGACCCAAATGGACCAACATAGAAAGAAGGAACATGCCGAAGAAGGCTGAAGGAATAATATAGTACTGCTAACCAGAGTATGCCCCATCAACTTTCATCCTCACTCATATCAACAGGAAATATGAAAGATGGCCCTGTGTACATGCAATATATATGTACATATGTGTGTGAATGTAGTACATAAGACCAGAGTGAGTATTACTAGAGAGGAGAAACAAGAATTTTGATGTAAGGGATAAGGATAATAAAATATATGTGAAATTGGAAAGGGCCATCTGGAGTAGGGGTAGAAGCATACAAGTAGGAAGGGGAATAAGAAGGAGAAGAAAGGAGATCAGTAGAAATAAATTAGGTGTGGAAATAACATAGAGCTTAATCTGCCTTAGAAAATAAAAATACATAAATGAACCAGACAGCTAAAGAAAACATAAGGCAACGTTTGTCTGATTCAAGTGAGAAAGGATGAAAGTGCAGTTATACAAATAAATGATTGTGTACAAGACATAGCAAATTATCTCTTCTCATATTAAATTTCAGTCTTTTTTCTTTTCTTTCTTTCTTTCTTTCTTTTTTTTTTTCAAGATAGGGTTTCTATGTATAGCCCTGGCTGTCCTGGAACTCACTCTGTAGACCAGGCTGGCCTTAAACTCAGAAATCTGCCTGCCTCTGCCTCCTGAGTGCTAGGATGAAAAGCGTGTGCTACCACTGCCTGGTCAGTCTGTTTCATTACCATTATTAGTTAGCTTTGAAGCCAATGCATTTGTCACATCACCTCAAAACATTTTAGAAAGCCCCTGCTGTCTCAATGAAAGTTCAACTCCATTCAACTCCAGTAAATGCTCCTAATATTCTCCTTTGGCTGCACATATGACTTCACTTTCTGTTTTGCCATGTACATTAAATTGATTGCATTTCACCACTGAGTCTTGAATCACATGACATGCATATTCTTTTAGTTCATTCCATCGCTACTCTATTGATGCTATCTGGTGTTTTCTCCTGGGATGTTTTCAGTAAAAGATGACTACATTGATAAACTGGACTAGCAGTACATCCTTGCAATCCACTCACTTGACAAGCAGGCAGGAGGACCAAGAGTTCTAGAACATTTTTGGCGACATAACATGTTTGACGACGCTGTCTCAAAAATTATCATTTAGATGACAATAACAAGAATTATAATAGCAAGAGGAAGATGTAGAGAATAATAGTGACCATGAATCTTTTCTATTGATTATCTTGTTTGGCTAAGGAAGTCCTATAAAAGATAACTTGTTCTGTTGCCCATTAGAAGGGAATACAGTGCTTTTTAAATTGATTATAGACCAATCAATACCTTTCAATCCTGTTGTACAGCCCATTTGTCATGCTTAAGACAGCAGAGGGCAAAGGGAATGTAGTTAATGTTAGCATACACAAGATAAAGTAGATGTTAGACTCATTAAAGTAATTATCAGGGTAAAAAGAACTGCCTCCCAATATCAGTTGTCACAACTTTGACCTTTCCAGTAGATTTTTCTCATGAAATCCAATCCAACAATCTAATTTTTATTTGTTCAAAAAAGTGGTTAGAACTCTGGCTTCTACTTTTAGGCCAGTTTGAACCAGACCACTACTCCCTGTAGTTCTTTATGGAAAAGGGAGTTAAAAAGCAATGTGCTTTGACTTTACAGCTTTCAAGTTTTGGTACCTAACTCCTCCTTGCCCCTTAACACATACACTCCACAGAGCTAAAATCATAATGGGAAACCTCTCACCACTAAAAAGTTATACAACATTGGAGGTTTTCTTTGTACTGGGGATTGGCATGAGACTCCACAGGGAGATTGCTGAGGTGTTTAGACATGAAGGCTATTCTCTAAGGAGGCTACTCTGCTCCTCCCCAAATCCTATCCTAGATTGCTTCCTATTATTGTGATAAATCCCATGAGGTTAAAAAGGCTTTATTTGACCTAGGCTTGCACAGTCATAGTCCACCATCAAGGCAGGACAGGAGGTCAAAACAGTAACTGAATCAGAGGCAAAAGAGATATGTATCTTACTGGCTTGCTTTCCATGGCTTGCTCAGTTTTCTTTCTCATACAACCCAGGACTACCTGCCCAACACAGTGGGCTGGACCATGTCAATTATTAATCAAGGATGTACTCCCACAGGCTTCTGTATGAGTGAATCTGATGGAGGAATTTTCTTAATTGAGGTTCTCTCTTTTCAAATGACTCTAGCTTGTGTTCAGTTGACAAAAATAACTAATCAACACTATTGACCCTTTATCTACTTGACACACAAATATATCACTATTAAGCAATAACCTTTCCTTTCATATTTATTCATAATATCTCATGTTAATATGATAATATAAATTACAGTAAACCTTTAAAGCTACAGATCTTTTAATAAATCAAATATATTTAAAAGCCAATCTTTTGAAAATAGCTAAAGTCTTTCAACCTATGGGCTCTTATTAAATAAAAAGTATGTTATATACTCTCTTACTCCTAGAAAGAAGAACCTGGTCACAGACACAATTTAATGAAAGCAAAAACAAACTCTGAAAGTGTTATTAACCCAGTATATAGTCTTTAAAACTAACTCTTCTGGTCTCCAAAGGTTTGGACCACTCCACTTCTCAGGCCCTGCCATCTTTAGCACTAACAGTTCGTCCCACAAGTTCAGCTGACTTCGTGCAACAGCTACTGCTGCATGGGCATCCTGGCCCTAGTATCCTTAATATAGCAGGGTCTCTACTGTTAATTAACAATGCACCTTTCCAATGGCTTCTGCTGGCCTCTCTTTAGGGACTTTGTCTTGACTCATAGTACCAAGCCTCATCCCCTCTCTCCATGACACCTTCAATCCTGGGAATCCCACTCGAACCGAAGCTGCGTCTTCATCAAAGGCCTCCCTCCATGCCAGCTGCTCTCCATGACCCATTCTGTTCTGCAGCTTTCATGCAACACAAAATAGCTGTAGAATGTGTTCTAAAATCATAGTGAATAAAAGAGATATACAGTGGGTATCAATATGACATCTTGAAATGATTATTTGAGTTTTGTATATTCTGTCCTCTTTTCATGACAATCTTAAAAGATTTGGCTTAAATGGTAAGTATGTCCACCCTAAAAATATTCAGCATTTGCTATGCACTCCACATTGACACAAATCATGAATGGGTACAGTATGCATTTGATATAAACTATAGCTCCTTCAGCTTTTGAAATTCCATGTTCCCATCAAAATGAAAATAATGAGAACAACTTTTGTCAGAAAAAAAAACACATAAAACTAGATGGTTAAAAAAGTACTAACTTTACAAGATTTTAAAACAAGACATTTAAAAACTATACCATTCCATTTTCATTTTATTGTATGTGTATATGTGTGGGTGGTGTGCACATGAGCATGTGTGTGTTTATGTGAAAGCAGATGTTGGCTGTCTTCCTCACAGTCTTCACTTTTAGTTTGTGTGTCTCAGTCAATGAACCCAATGATTACCGATTATCTAGACTAGCCAGCCAGTGAGATATAGTAATCCATTTGTCTCTGACATCACTATCAGGTCTGAAGGTGTATCACAATACACCTGAAGTTTAATGTGAATTAAACTTTGGAATTTAAGCTTAAGTCCTTATGGTTACAGATCAGGCAGTTTGCTGACTATGCCATCTCCTAACCTTGTGCTCTCATATCCCATTCAGTCTTTACAGTAAAGTGTGATTCAGAAATGGCCAAGAAGACAATTTTCTTCATTTACACACATTAGAAAAGTGCTTCTGATTTTCCTGGTTCTTTACAAATATTTAGTCTGTATCTTACTTTTGTTCATTTTTCTTTTTGTACCTTTTACAGTTCCCTTTACCCCAGTTTTATCTCTCTCTGCTGGTTTTACTGTACAATTTACTTTGAATTCTTATCGGTCTTTAAAAGCATGTAATCTGGACTAAAATTCACAGCAATGTTGACCTTTGGTTATTTTCCTTAGAAGACTTTTGTTTTATTTAGATGTTTCTAAGCAATCTAAACACATGAGAGATGTAGAATTACAGCATTTAAAAAAAAAAACTGATTGATATAGTAATTTGCATTACATGTGCTTATGCTTTTCCCATATGAATGGTAATTAAAAATAAATAGCATTCAGCAGTTTTCTTGAAGACTTTGAACATAGCTATCAACCTTCTCTAAAATAATATTTAAAGATGCATATCTGAAGACAACCATCTTTGGGGGATTTACATGTAGTCCTGTGTTAATTCAATGAGATCTAAACTTTTTTATTAGTCTAAACAACAAATATAACACATATATTAGAGATATGTTAGCTTTCCAAGATACGTGGTATAAGCTTTCTTTGGAAGGAATTCAGCTACCATGTGATTTTGCAAATATATTCTCCAAGATAAGCAAATGGAGCTGTAGTGCACATCATAACTTTTAAAGAGGTGCATAATTGATTACTAATTGACATGCAGTTTGCAATTTGAGCTTCTTTGTACTCCATTTGCATCTCCTTGTGAATTCCAAATAATGTTCTCAGGTTGGACATACTTAGTTGCCCTCTCTCTGCCCCCATCCATTTCCCTAATTTGTTTGGTTTGACTTGACAGCCCTTTCTTTTTTAGTAGGAACTAGGTGATTTAACATCTCTCTCTCTCTCTCTCTCTCTCTCTCTCTCTCTCTCTTTCTGTATGTATGTATTTCACTTTGGCAGGAAACATTAGTTATCACATGCTATAAGTCACTCCCCAAAGTGTTAATGCTATCCATAAATTTTGACAGATAGTAGGCACTGCTTATAATCAATCAAGGGGGAATAATTGATGCTGATTGAATCAAATAAATGTGATGTTTGCAGAGCTGTGACCCTGTCAATCAACTTGCATAAAAGAAATCTACACAACCTGTGGAAACAAAGTCCAGAAATCCTTGCTTTCTATTCACTTAGAAAAGTAAAATAATAGCCTTTGCTTTGAAAATGATTTTCTTTGCAACATGGAAAAGTCTAAAGCTGTGCAAAACATTAACTAATCTCTGGCTCAATGTATATTCCTCATCATACTTCTCTTGAAAGAAAGCTTGTTCAACTTGCCACTGCATGAATAATATCAAGGAAATAGAACCTTAAAGTAAATTAAGACTTTAATGAGTCAAAAATCTCACTTTTCTAACTATAGCTAGTCCTTCTTTATACAAATGTATACACACACACACACACACACACACACATACACACACACATATATATATATATACACACACACACACACAAAGAGATATAGAAATAGATTCTGACAAAATTACATGTAATTAAATCTATTCAAATTAATGGTGAAATTTAAATTAATGGCTGTAAAGATGTCTCAGTGAAATGCTTGCCATAAAAGTAGGACAATATGAGTTGACAACCCCAGTAACTGTCTGGAAACCTTAGCACACTTCTACTCACCTGTAATCTCAGGGCTAGAACAATGGAGACAGGGAAATCCTTGAGGTTTACTGACCAGATTCTCTAGCTTCATAAGTGAGCACTAGGCTCAATGAGAGTCAATCTCTCAAAAAATATGGTAAAACAAAGTGCAACTTGAGAAGGTATATAATCGCTACCTTTAGACTTATCATGCATATATATAGTTACCCATGTGTATACACTCATAAACACATGAATCTGGATACACGCATAAAGTAAACTTGCCCTAATATACATCTGTAAAAGGCTACAACTTAGCCTGGTATTGAAGACTGTTTTCATGAGAAGTAAAGTTTCCATCAATTATATTGATTGAACTGGAAATAATGGTTTGATTTCCCCCTCCTCAGTGCACAGCGAACTTTATATTGAATTATTGCTTAGCTAGGATGCACACAGTTGAATTATTGTGACCATAAAATATTGAGGATTTTTCCTCATTCTTGTGTGTGCAGTACATGTGTGTGTGCATATTTGGATGCATGAGATGTGTGTGCACACATGTGTATATGCAAGTGGAGACACTAGGTTGATTTGGGAATCATTCTTTGTCACTCTTCCTCCTTATTGACTGGAGCAGGGTCTCTCAATCAAACAAGGGCCTGCTGATAAGGTTAGTCTTGCCATGCAGCTTGCTCTGAGGATCACCCATCTCTGTCCTCCTAAGGTGGAATCACAGGAGGTCCACCAGACCCACGTAGCATTTATGTTGAGTTCTGAGTATCTAAACTCCAGTTCTCTGGATTGCACTTGGATCGCAAGGTCACTGTGATTATCCCAAGACCCTGATACTGAGTTTTAATATACCTGTTGTACTGAGAAATGTTCATCGGCATTGACTCCACAATAAGAAATTTAGTCAGAAACTGTATAAAGAAAAAAACATCATTAGTTTTCATTTGTCAGTTCAGCTAGCTCCAGGAAAATTGCCTTTCATTTTGCCTTTTTGTTAATTAACCATTTCCTGAATACTAAAAGGAATGAGTCAGTGGTAAAAAATGCATCTGTTTTCATAGTGTCATGTCTACTGTGATCATTTTGTACTCAACAAACCACAAATTAATTAATCATGTTGTCTAAGGATATAATTCACTGCATGGGGTAATATTAGAAATAGTTCTTTCTTTAGTTTAGAATAGCTCGATCTACGGAAAACCCTTTGTGTTTTACCGAAGGAGGAAGACACTATTGTGTGGACGCTTTTCATTTTCTAACTGGTAATTGTTTTATTGAAATCTGTTAGGACCAATGGATCTGAGGGGTTTGCAGCCCCTTAGGACGAACAACAAAATGAACTAACTAGTACCCTCAGAGCTCCC
>NW_022196891.1:20065044-20066532 GCF_008632895.1 Mastomys coucha | reverse complement strand
AAAAAAAAAAAAAGAAATCTGTTTACAAGTCTAAAGCCAAAGAGAGGTTCAACATGTGAGCATACAGGGCTGGGAAAGAAGCTCCATCAGTTATGTGCTGGTCCTGTAAGCATGAAGATCTCAGTTCTATCCCTAATCTATCCTGAATCAAATTCAGATGTCTTGATACATGCTTGTAATTGCAACATTAACAATGCAGAGACAGGAAGATTGCTGGGAACCTCTGGCCAGTTTATGCAAACTGGTGAGCAACAGGTTTAGTGAGAGACATTTCAAAAAAAAAAAAAAAACAATGCTGAGAAAGATACCTGATATTGATCTCTGGCCTTGGCAATTCTTTGTATCCACTTGCTCGTGTACACAAATACACAGACAGACATATACACACACATGCACACACACACATTCACAGAGACACCCTAACATATATACACCAGAAAGAGGAGATAGAGTGAAGTATATTGTTCTAATTAAAAAGACTAGTAAGTCATCCAGGCAGCATTAGTTTAATTAGTCTCTGAATTTTGAATCATAAGTTTTTATGTCTTCATAGTCCAATTTGTTGAGTAGAAAAAAAAAATAGTTGAAGTAAATTGCCCTTTTAAATAGGATCTGATGAGAGGAATACTGGTAGTGGTTAAAAAGGCACATCAGTGAAAATATGATCCCTTGTCTCCTGCCCATCTCTATATGTGTTTGTGTGTGTGTGTGTGTGTGTATGTGAGTGTGTACATTTCAATATAAACATAGGTAGTTAAATTAACCTCTAGGCCATGATGTCTTTTAAAATACTCTCTTTTCAGATAGACAAACGTGAAGACTTTTCCCTTTGAAACTTGTATATGTAGGCACAGTGCTTAGCAAAGGCTCTTCTGGGAAAATACTGCTCAGGTTGTGAATATTCACAATACATATTTTCTTTCAAGCAACTTTTGTTTCTCCCCCTGGATTGTTTGGTAGAAAATGAGTTGCATAACTGTAAAGTCCTGCTGTGTCTACAAGCAAAATGTGATACAGTTGATCCTTCCCATCTGCATGCCCACATCTACATATCATTTCTACGGAAGCAAGCAGTATCAGAGAGGAACACTGTGTATTATCTCATGACGTCATTTTATTTCAGTTGTTCCTTTGTCCAGCCTGTAGTTTTGACTAAGGGCCAAATGCCTTGAATGCAGAATTTAAATCTTAAAA
The DNA here is from genome assembly GCF_008632895.1 of Mastomys coucha. Taxonomy (NCBI): domain Eukaryota; kingdom Metazoa; phylum Chordata; class Mammalia; order Rodentia; family Muridae; genus Mastomys; species Mastomys coucha. The sequence goes on along the minus strand of NW_022196891.1, from coordinate 20,065,338 downwards.
CAGCTTTCTTTAAATCAGAAATGGACTTGCTTCCCACCTAAGTATGTGTGCTGCTGGGATACGCCTTACCACACCTGGCATTCCATCCGAGGGCTTCATGCATGCTTACTCACCACTCACAGTTCAACTTTATGTCTAGGTCACATTGTCACAGTTGGAATTGAGATTTCAGGTCAAAATCGTGTAGAATTTGACTCAGCATATAGGACAATGAAATTAAGAAATTTTCAGGCTGTGAGCCTCTACATCTGTGTCAGTAAGATACTGTCAGAGCCTCTCAGGAGATAGCTATAT
>NW_022196891.1:20060839-20064672 GCF_008632895.1 Mastomys coucha | reverse complement strand
AAAAAAAAAAAAAAAAAAAAAAAAAAAAAAAAAAAAAAAAAAAAAAAAAAAAAAAAAAAAAGAAATTTTCAGGGAAATGGGTAGCAATGGAAAACATATTAAAATTCAGAAGGGCAAATAAAAACTGCCCTTCTCATAAGCAGGTCCTAACCTCTAACTGTATGAAGGCCAGAAAGCTAGGGAGGGTCCCCAGAGACTGGAGATGAGATGTTATGTGGATGCAAGTTAAAAGAGTAGAGAAAAAAATGGAAGAGGGAATAGCAGGTCCAGGAGTCAACAGGGAAATGGGGAGCAGGGAATTCGGGTGGGAGTAGCAAGGATAATTGATCATAACTGCGTAGGAAAATATGTGACAAGTATATTAAAACTCCACGTGGAATCCTATTAATTTGTAAGTTAATTTACACAATAAATATTAAAATAAAAAGAGGCAGTGCCCACTGAGGAAAAATCCCTACCCCTGAAGATATTTAACTTATTCTTTCATGGGCCCCAGAAAGTGCCTTAAAGTTGTTATTGAATGTCCTACTTGGTTTTAGGAAGGCATTGCTTTATTAAGTCTGTTTTGTTGCTTACACAAATAACAGTGTGTGATCGATGTGATATTTTGGTGTCATATTTTATCATGTATAAACTGATTATATAAAGAAATGTGCTACATTTTATATGACTTAATTTGGTCTTATTGTATGTAAAAAGCCTTTCTTTGAATAATGGATAATTAGTATTCATTCAAAGATAGGAAAAGAGCAGGGAGGGGGAGAATCCACTGTTTAGGGGTTGAGACATCCATTGCTCTTATAGTCCTTAGCAGAATGACCTGTGACAGCAGGCCTCACTACCAGACTTTTTCATTGTATCTTTCTTAGGTAGCTTGATTTTCTAGTCTTCTGTGATTTACATTCAAAGAAAACATGGTATGTTACCATATGTCAAGGTGGGGCCAATATTTCTCATGGCATTTCTATATAATGGTGAAGAGAAGATTTTCCTTTGTACCTTCTGAAAAGGAATCTGGGAATTTCATTTCCCCAAGTCATAGCTCAGAACGTATTCATTCATTGTCCTTGTTGACTAATGTCAATACAACTAAATGGGATTTTTATTGTCCCCAGGGCAATCCTTTATTTAACAGGAAAGTGGGGTGGTTTAATTGTTTGTCAGACTTTGGTTTATATCTTTGAGTTCCTGTCATAAAGATCATTTCCAGGCAGAAGTAGGACTGGCTGAAGCAGAATTTTTTAGCACTTAAATTTTTATTATATTTATTTATTATGTATCTATGTGTATGCTGTGTGATGCATACCACAGCATAAGTATGGGCTCAGTATTGACTTCTAAGAGTAGGTATGCTTTTCCTTCCATGAGGTCTCTGGAGATCAAAATGTCAGCCTTGGTCATAAGGATTCTGCTAAACCATCTCATTACATCAGCCCATAAGCAGTTTTCACCATGCTTACTCTGATTCAAGTACTATAACCTTGGACGTGTGGTTAATCACAAATATAGAAAGTAAGGATATGATAATATGTCTATGAATTCCCAGATAACTGAGAATCAGAATCTTACACTTAAAAAACAAAACAGTTTAAAATAACTAAATTGGTTGATCCTTTATAATTAAAATTGCATGTAAACATGGAATCATTTACAACATGATTTTCTTAATAAAATGACAATAGTGTCAACTGTTTGTAAGACATTTATATTTTTGGTTGTGAGCCTAGCCTTTAGTGGCTGAGCCATCTCTACGGCCCTTGTAAGACATTTATGAAACAAAAAGATTTCATAAGTTATGTTCCCTTAAAGTCACTGAATGGCTTAATTGGTTCTTATTTTTTTATTAGGGATTTTCTAGGTAGGTCCCTAATCATCCTATTTCCTTGGCTATGAAACCCAGTGTTCCCATGTCTGCAATGTACTCATTTAAATTTAAATGTAATGTCCTGCTGAGAGGAAGATCCAAGACCATAGCAAGTAGTGCCTTAGCCAAGTAATCGAGAAAATTGAATTTCTCCTGAGCAATCTTGTATTATCTCCTTGTTCAGTATCTGGTGGTACTTTCCAAAATTAAATTTCCTATTTTCTTTCTTAACTCTCTTCAGTCGCTATTCAAGTCTTCAAGTATTTCCTACACTGAGATTAGATTTTTTTCTGTCTTTGTATAGGTCAAGAAAGATAGTTAATATCTGGATATTCCTTCATGTCTCTTGGTTTTTCACTATGATGTATCATTAGATGTTGAAGCCTTATACATTTGCCTATATGACTTGATTTATGATCACCTAAACTGGCCTTTTCTACCCTTTGAAAATCATCTCCAAAATTCACACTTGAGAAGTTTATAATTGAGTTACCATAATGAAATACAGAAAGGAGAGAGAGAGAGAGAGAGAGAGAGAGAGAGAGAGAGAGAGAGAGAGAGTAAAATAGGAGGGAAACAAAAATTCCCCCAAACCATTTCTTAATGATTTAAGGAAGTCTATGATTTTTCTATTACACTGTTCATAGTTATCCTCACCAGACACAGAAGTGACTGTTAATTCTCAAAATTGAAGAACACTGACTGAAATAACCTGCCCATCCCTGTGCTTCTTTACTTCTTTTAAGTTTGTCTTTTGAGAACTTCCTATAGGAGCACTCACTCAACATCACTCCTACTCCCCTCCTCATGAACCATAATGTTTCTGCATTTCTTTCTCTACTTTTCCCTCCCTTCCTCCCTCCCTTCCTCTACTCTTTCCTTGATAAAAGATCTTATATAATCCAGGCTGTCCTTGATCTCTTTATGTCGTTCAGGATGACCTCGAATTTTTGATCATTCTTTACTACCACCCAAGTGCTGGGAATACAGACAGGAATCACTACTCCAATTTATAAGGTGCTGGAAGTGGAGAAAATGGCTTTGTGAATGTGAAGCAAGCATTTGACTCATCCCCAGTCCTGATACCTCTTCTTGTCCAGGGACTCATGTCTCTATGAACTATCTACTGATTTCGATGATTAAAATTTGTATAACATCAGAGTAGACTTTTCAAAATGTGGGGAAAGAAAACTTGGATTCATAAGAAGCAAACTAGCCAAGTTGAATAGTGAAAATCACCAATCAGCAAATGACACATAAGTGAAAAACAAATCCTCTGCATTCTTCAGTTTATTGATAATCCTTCCTTGACATTTTCTCATTTTGTTAACTATTTGTGAATGTTTATAATTTGTTTTGATCACATTCACCACTCCCTGCACCCTTCCCACATTGGCTACTACTCCTCTACTTTACAATTTAGAATATTGTTAGAATAAATTGACATATTTTTTTAAAAATCAAGTAAAATTTGTGCTCCCCATTTATTCTTAGATATGTGGATTTCCAGTGGAGTATGTTTATCCCACAGATTGCCATACCCTTGAAGATAGGTGCCTCTCCATCTCTCAGAAGCTATAAATGGCCAATAAGTAGCTTCTTAGCTAGGAGTAGGGCTCAGTACCCACCTCCCTTCTCCTTGCTAGAAGATTGGATAGATCTTGTGTATATTGTCACATCACTATGAGGTGCAGGTTCCTTTTCATGTTCATAAACTCTGTTGCCTGGAGAGAGCTCAGCTTTCTCATTTTTATACAGTCTGAGAGCCAAGTCCATAAAGTGGTACTACCACAGTTAGGGTGAGTTTATCCTACTGAATTAATTTAATCTAGAAACTCCCTCACAGACACACCCAGGATTCTGTCTCCTAGATAATTATAGATGCTGCCAAGTTGACAGTATGAAACAATGTAAATACATACATATATATATATACATATATATATATCTACATATATATATATATATA
>NW_022196891.1:20030638-20060829 GCF_008632895.1 Mastomys coucha | reverse complement strand
ATACATATATATATATCTTAAGAGGGGTAAAAGGTCAGTTCCTGAACCTCTGGCTCCCTTGCCTGCTCAACTCAGTGGTTAAGGGAATGATGTGGTTGACATTTTCCAGACTTATTTAGTTTGTTTGAGCTTTGAGCACAACATTTGGCAGCTTCATGAACATTGTGCTTTTAATATTAACTGGGTTAGTGTGGGCCATGTTCCAGCCTAGATGAATATACATTAAATAGTTGAGGAAATGAGTCCAGTCCTCCTATATTTGAGTTCCCTACCCTCAGAGACCTTATAGAAGGGGTCAGATAGACTTTTGTGTTGAGAATCAGTTGAATGTTACTTTGACTATGGGGAAAAGCAACATTCTCCAATATTAATGTCACCATTAAAGTAATTGCTTTGTGAAGATCTGTCCCCAGAGTTTCATTTCCTGTTGAACAACCAACTTTTCTTGTCACCTTAGTATTCAGCTCATTTTTCATAAGCAGCATATAAAGAACACATTAATCTTATAGATGTCTGACTGTATTTTTATCCCAAGGTTAGTTAATGTCATATCTTTTCAACCCACAGCCTTTTCTCTTGACATGAACACTTCTTTATTGACATCTTCAATAACTTCCTAGCTTTAAAAGAAAGCCATCTGTTTTACTTGAAGATGATAATATCATTACCAGGAAGTTAAGACAAACAAAACGAAGGCACATGTACCCATATGCACTCAATACTTAGCCCAGGGATCTACAGTTCTCCACATCATGAATATTACACTACACTGTAGCCCATGATAGTCCATGGTCAGTATAAACTGGTAGTTATTTCAGGGGAAAGCGAGGTTTAAAAATTTTAAATAATATTATAATTCAAACTTTCATTTTATGGTATTTGATCTTTTAATTAAATAGAATATGATAAGATAGGCATATGTATTAAAATAGGCTAGATGTATAGTTTATTTGTTGCATAAAGATGGAAAGTATATTAATCTTATCAAATATTGTTTTGTGAAAAAAGAACAGAGATGTAGCTGAGTGGCTCAGGATCCAGCCACTAAAAGACATTGATTTCAATTCTCCACACTGAGTAAATCAGGAATGGTGATATAAGATTGAATTCTTAGGACTTAGGAGATGGAAGCCAGAGTAAATGTTCAAGTAAGTGTTCAAGATGTCCAAGATCATCTTCAATTACACAAGGGAATTTGAGAGTAGGCTGGAATATGAGAGACCTTATATCAAAAATAACTATCTAATTCATTAAAACAAACTCTAAAATTTTATGTCAATATGGGAAATGAATAAATGAGGATGACTGCTGAACAAAGGACTGAAATGATATATGGTACTTTAAAATAAACATTAAAATAATAAACAATTATTAAACAAATTGTATTGAACAACTACAGTATGAAAATAAACTAGATTTTCATTTCAGATTGTTTATACAGATTTCTTTTAATTTTATCTATGTGTGCATATAACACACGCACAATGCATATAGGTACTGGTAGAGGGCAGAGGAACGTGCACCTGGATAAAGAATCAGAGCTTGTTGTGAGCTGCCTGATATGGATGCTGGGACTGGACTCAAGTATGTGAAAGAGGAGCAGGAGTGTTATTCACTGAGCCTCCATTCCTGACTTTACTGCAGTTTTCCACTCAAATATAATGTAATTAGAACAAGATATGGTGGAGTATGTATTCAATCTCAGCATATGGGAGGCAGCGACAATGGTATCTTTCTGAGTTTGAAGCCAGCTTGGCTTGCATAGTGCATTCCAGACCAGTCACTGCTACAATTTGAAACTCTGATTTTTAAAAATAAAATTAAAAAATCAAAACCACAATATAAAAAGAATATTAGTTATATTGGAGAGATAGTGTTATCAAGAAGCCTAAGGAAAACTAATTATGGGATGGTTGCTAACAGAGAGGTACGGTAGCTGGTACTTGTTTGACATCAATTAGTAAACAACTTTTAGAAAACCAATATAAATATTTGAAGTTCCTCTGTATATGGCACATACAAATTTAAAAGTCAAAATTGTAAATTGATTAATAGTGGCATTGCATCCATGAAAAAAGCATTATAATCCATAATTTAAAAAGAATATTTCATTATCAAAGACAAGAACAACAAAAACTCCCCAGAAGAATAAGCAGTTCATAGTAGGCATAGTAAGAATAGCAGAGGTATAGACATTACTTTTGTTGCAGCATAAATTCCAGGAGGTAGTCAGCACAGGAATATAATTTTTCTTCATCTTTTTGAGAAGTTATTCAATAGTAAATATGTTTGTGTGTTCTGATATTTAAAGTTACTTCCTCAGGTTACACAAAAGTATCTTTTTTAAAAGCTAAGAATCTCTATCCTTTGGATGTGTGTGTGTATATATATGTATATATATGTATATATGTATATGTATATATGTATATGTATATGTATGAGCATTATTTTATTGAGAATATATTTGCTATAATTATATTAATACTTAAATATTCCTTAAACCCAAATGAATATTATCTCACCCTTGCCTAACTTTCTCCCATTACTTAGAATCTAACACCCTTGTAAATCCCTTTGTCACACTTTTGTCTTAGGGTTTTTGTCTTGTGACCCACTGAGTTTAAACAGGAATTCTATATGACCATAAACTTCTAAGTCTCCAGTGAATTTTGTTTGGCATATATGTGAGGATACAAAGACAATGATGTTCTTCCAGAAATTAAAAATAGTAAACCACAAATAGTCCATTGTAGTTTTGTTTGGTTTTGTGAGTCCCTTGTTTGATTGATAGAAGACCTAGGCTTGCACATGCCTGGCTCAAGCAAAAGTCATACAATGGCTATCACTACCAGAATGTTACACTTCATAGTCCTTCTCACTATCTTCTATTTTCTTTATGCCTTGGTAATGTCATCCTCTTTGTGTTCCTCAGGCTAAGTAGAATTTAGGTTGGACATTTGTCTTTCACTCTGTCCTAAATTTCTTTCTACATCAATATGCTGGAAGGAAAACTAATTTATAGGAAGTGAGACAATGTTAGAATTTATTTCCAAGTAAATTGAAAGCCTATTTACGCTGTCAGTAATTGACCTTTAAGAGCTGTTCAGGTTATCCAACCACATATTTTCAAATCATGGTAAGTGGGAAATAGTTTAATGTCAATTGATATAGAAGTTGCACATTTGCATTAATTAGTAGAGAAAGGTCTAGCACGTGAAAATATTTTAATACAAAGTAGGACATTTTAAATGAGGTTCTGCTTTGACTTAGCAATATACCCTAGTGAAAGTTACATGTTGCATGAGAATCATTAGTACTCTAGTTAAAGTAATACTTATTTAAGTTGTATGTACAAAGCCCTGGGATCAATCTCTAACACAACAGAGCCCTGGTAGGGCTACACAAATATAGCCTCAACAATTGGGAGGTAGTCAAGAAATTCAAGGTAGTCCTTGGCTATATAAAATCTTTTGGACCAGTTTTGGCTACCCAATCTTTAAAAGATTAATCTTAGAAAAACAAGTACACTAGAATATCTATGAAACAAATTTGCCCATATTAGTGCATATCTTGTGCTTGGAAAATATTCCCAAGATTTGTGGTTTCTATAGTTTGAGTCAGTGGCCCACCTTTTTTGTTAAAAGTAAACATGGCACATGAAACATAGTTATTCAAAAAGTCACAGTAGGAGGGCATCTCTTATAGTTTAATAATGTTGCTAAAATATAGCAAAATTTCTCCACTATGTTTTAAATACAAAGGAAGAAAACAATATGTGAGAATATCTAGTGCTGCTGAAACAAACAAAGTATTGTGATGGTACACATACAACATTATGATAGCATGACAGACAGGCCACTTTGATAACACAGCATCATGAAGACAAAATAGACCATTGCCATAACGAAACCTGACGAAATGATAATACAATAATCCATTGTTTTGCTACAATATGGCACTGTGATGCACAATAGCACGTTGTTATGGCAAAATATCATATTTTCATGTTATAATAGCTCACTGTGATGGCATAGTGGGGCCCTGTGATTAGAAAATAGACCATTTTAGTCACTCAAAAGAATACCATGCTGGCACAGAAGACAATTTTGATGAAAAATTCGGATATTGTGATGGCACAATATGAGCATTGTGATCTCACAATGGGACATAGTAATGACACAATAGAGAACGTTAATGATACTCTAAAACACTATAATCCCACTACATAATATGATGACTTGAAAGTAAAACACTGTAATAGCCTGCACGAACTCTATGATCGCACAATGGAATGCTGAGTTGGCACAATAATACACTAGGATATCAAAATGGGGGTAATGGGATTTATGATGTCACAAGAGGGCACAGTGATGTCACAACAGGGTAGAGTGATGTTACAATAGGGCTCTGTGATGAAAAAATATGGCATTCTGGTGGTAAAAGAACATGGTGATGCTTAAAAATGCTATTGTGATGGGATAATAGAGCATTGTGAAGCATTGTGTAGCACTGTGATGTTACAACAGAGCTTCCTATACCATGATGATGGAATATTACATCATTATAATGACACAAAGAGGAAGTAGCACAACATACACTGGAATGATACAACAGCTCTGTAATATCATAGTATAATATTGGACACAATATTATCATGGTACAAGAATTCTTTCTGATGGTATAACAGAGCACTCTGGACTCACAATTGGGCACAGTGATGACACCATAGGACATTGTGATGACACAACATGCCACATTGAAAGCACAGTGGTGCACAAAAAAGCTGCGCAATAGAACAAAAGGGTACAATAATAGTAGGATACTGTTGAGCTTGTAAAAACACAACTGGGTACTGTGATGGCACAGTAGAGAATTTTGGTGGCACAATAGAGAACTGTAAACACATTAGAACATTCTGATAGCAAAGTAGACCATGGTATGGCACAACAGGATACTGTTAAGGCAAAATAAGACATGATTATAATACAAAAGTATACTCCTGTTGGTTCAACAGGAGATTGTTATAGTAGAACACACTATTGTACCGGCACATTAAACCATTGTGAAGGAACATACAGCATTGTGATTTCAATTGAGGCACACTGATAGCAAAAATTGAATGTTGTGGTGGCTCAATAAAGTACAATGATGGTACAAAATGTCAATTTGTTGGTACAATACAGCACTGCTATTGTATAATATGATATTGTAATTGTACAACAACTCATTGAGGTAAGAGTACAGTGCTACAAAAAAATATGTGATGACCAAATAGGCCATGGCCACAGTTAAACAAGGAAATCACATTTAATAGCGCAATACGTCACAGACATGGAACAATAGAGAACCTTATTGACACAATAGAGGACTCGAAGCCATGACTAGACACTTTGATGACCAAAAACTATATGTGTTTGCACAAGGAACTATGATGTCACAAGACAATATGTTTATGCAATAGGTATTGTGTATTTTTATAACATAATAAGGCCATGTATTTTTCTAATAAGGGACTATGATGTTTTGATAAAACATAGTAATATATGGTATTATTAAGCAATATTACAGTATAATAAGAATATTCTGATGGCACAATAGGACATAGTAATGACATAACACAGTACTGTGATGACAAAAAAGTATACTGTGATGTCACAATATAATTATACAATGTCACAATAGGACATTCTCATGTCAAAACATAGTACTGTGAATTTAGTTCATGGGTCATTGTTTTGGTAAAATAATAAATTATAATCATACAAAATGGGATAATGATGATAAATTAGTATATTTGGTTGGTAAAACAAAATCTCCTATACTATATATACTATTTTGCTATGTATACATATATAGCATATATACATGAATACACACTTTAGCATATTAAACATATTAGTTACCATTATATTAATGGATATTGTTCTACAATATGGTAATGAATATCATAATATAACATGGACATTGTGATAATAGGGCACAAGAATTACATAATAGGGCACGGATGCACATTTATGTCATATTACAACATTGTAATAGTGGGGCACTAAAAAAGTCACTGTGATATTATAATAGGGCACTGTGATGACATACAAGGGCATTATTAAGTTATGCTTCATTGTAATGTCTAATAAGGTATTCTATTGTTACAACACATTGTATTGTTACAATAGGGTATAGGGATTACCTAATAAGTTACTGTTTTGTCACATTACAACACTGATGTCACAGTATGGTACTGTGATGACACAATATAGAAATATAATATAAGAATACAATACAATGATGTCACAATAGTGCAGGCACTATGGTAGCATAATAGGGCACTCTGATGACACTGAAATGTGTGCCAGCAGAGGATTTTGATGCCACCAAAGGATACTGTGAGGTGAAAACACAGTACTGTGATTTTTAGGTAGTTCTTTCTTGGTCATTGTTATGGAAAAATAGACATTATGATCATACAACATGGGCTAACAAAGCAGGACATTTTGTTAGTGTGTCGAAATACATGGCATTCAATGATAATATTTTGACACATGTGATATTCATAAATTTTCCTGAAATGATAGTGGAATGGGTTCACATAATAGGTTAATGTATATCACAATAACAGGGTACAGAGATTACATCATGAGTTATTGTTTTGTCACGCAACAACACTGTGATGTTATGTCATTGTGACAAAACAATAGAACACAGAAATATTACAGTAGGGTAGTGTTAAGTAATAAAGTTAGACTGTGATTTCACAGTAGGGTACAGATATGTCAAAGTACTACACAGAGTTGTCACAATGTGGCATGTGTATACTTAATGTAATATTAAGTCACAATACACTGTGATGTCACAATAGAGCACTGTGATAACATAACAGGAGAGTGTGATGTAACAAATAGCTCTATGATGTTAGGATGAGTCACTATGATGTCACAGCAGGACAATGTTATATCAAAATATATTGTGTCATCACAATGGGAAACTGTGATGTTACAATTCGACACTGTGTTGTCATAATAGGGAACTGTGATATTGTAGATCACTGTGATGACACAATGAGTTACTGTTCTGACACAATACACAAAACTGTGATGTCATAATAAACCATTGTGATGTCACAATAAGACACTTTGATGATACAATATGGCATCATCATGTCATAATTAAATACTGTGTTTTTACAATAGGGCACTCTCATGTCATAATAGAATACTGTGATGTCATAGTTGGGCACTGTGATTGCACAATATGGTAGTGTTTTATATTAAAATAAAACATTGTGATATCACAATCAGGTATTATCAGTGAGATATGTAAGCAAAGCAATTTGATGTCACAATAGGACATTGTAATTTCAAAACTTGGCACTATGACTTTAATTTACTGCCTTTTGGTCACTGTTATGGTAAAATAACATTATGATCATACAACATGAGATGATGATAACAAATTAGGACATTTTGTTGGTTCAACATCTAATTACTGTATTAGACAAACTACTTTACTCTTGACCTACTATAGTAGGTCATAAATGTAGCATTAAAGGATATTGTGCTATGAAGGTACAGTAATGACATGGGGACACTCTTATAGAGCATAATGATGATATAATAGGACATGAATTCCCTACTGTGACATCACAGTATAGAGTTGTGATATAATAAAACATCTGATGATGATAACAAATTAGGAGATTTGGATAATATAACAAAAGTTTATGTTGGAAAACTAGGGCATAGTCATGGCATATATGGATTTTCTTAGGGTTTTACTGCTGGGAAAAGACACCATGACCAAGCCAACTCATATAAGGACAACATTTACTGGTTCAGAGGTTCAGTCCAGTATCATCAAGGTGGGACCATGCCAGACTCCAGGTAGGCATGGTGCAGGAGGAGCTGAAAGATCTCCATTTTTATCTGAAGGTTGATAAGAGAAAACTGGTCCCCACTTGTTTAGGACCAGGGACTTAAAGCCCATGCCCACAGCGACACACTTTCTCCAACAAGACCACACTTCCAAATAGTGCCAAATATGGATCAAACTACCACATGGATATTATTTTGGCTTGTGTGTTATATGTGAATCCATATTTGGACATTTTCCTGAAAAGATAGTGGTTTGAGTTTACATGGTAAGTAATTTTAGTGATTTGAATAATATACCTATATGTACTTTAAACACTTAATCCCTAGTTGGAGGAAATATTTAGGAAGGATCAGGAAGTGTGACTTTTTTCAGAAAAAGTGTGTCACTCAGGGTATGTTTTAAAAGACCATCCATTCCCAGTGAGCTCTTTTTCCCTTTATTTTCCTCTCTCTCACATTTGCATTTTTGACTGCCTTCTCACATGTTGTCTATCATAATGATCATGAACTCAACCTCTAGAACTCTTAGCAAGATACCAAATTAAATGCTGTCTTTTGTAAGTTTCCATTGTCATGTTTTCTCTTTACAACAATAGAAAAGTAAGTTAGCAATCACTGTGGCACAAAAAAGCACTTTGTATAATCAATTGCTAATTGTAATGACAATATAGGGTAGTATATTTGCACAATAGGTCACTATTATTTTTTAGCTGAGTTCTGTGGTAAGTTTGTAATATAAGGCCTTGTGATACAAAATATGGCACACTGATGGTATAAAGGAACTTTTATGGCATAACACATTATTTTGATACAATAAGACATAAAGATGACATTATAAAGCTTGATTTCACCAAAGAGCAATTTACTGGCATAATACACCTGGTGATGCAACAATAAAGCATTCTGAGAGCAAGGCAGGCAAGGGTGATGGTACAAAAGTAGACTGTGCTGCTATAATAGGATATAGGTGTGGTACATCCCAAATATGTAATGATATTACTGAGTACTATTATGGCATATTAAGAAATGGATGAAACAACAAGACACTATTGTGAGACAAGAGTCTTTTATTAGCATAACAGGTACAATCATAGCACAGTAGAGCACTGAGTCATCTGATGACACAACAGGTACTGTGTGATTAGGGTACTTAGATAACACAATGGGACACTATAATGATGCAACAGATCCCTGTTGTGCCATACTTGCCAGTGATATTGTAGGGGGCATTGTGATGACAAAATTAGACACTTCAATGACATAACAGATCCCTACAATGTCATATTAGTGAGCAGTGCTGTTGTAAGAGGAGACTGTGATTTGATGGTTGGGTAGTGTTATATGCAAATGGGACACTGTAATGACACAGTAGGGCACAGTAATGAAAAGTAGGAAAGTAATGTCAGAGTAGAGTGCAGTAATGACACAGTAGTGCATTGTATTTTTACCCTAGACACATAAGGGGTCACATATATCACAATAGACCACTGTTATATAACAATAGGGCATTGGGATAATATAGTATGAGTTAATATCATAATAGGAAACTCTGATTACACTAAAGGCACTGTAAAATTACAACAAGGAACTATGATGAAACAATAGATCACTGTGATATCATATCAAGATGCAAAATAAGGCACTGCAATGTGACAATAGGCACTGTAATGGCACAGTACGTCACTAAGGGAACACAGTAACACCCTTTGAAAGTACAATAGGAGTACATGACAAAACATGGCATGGAGTCGACACAATAGGCCACTATTATATCACATTATAACAATGTAATGTCACAATAGAGCATGCTGATGTCTCAATAGGGCACTGGCACAAAGTAATATAAAATACTGATGACACAGTTGGGTTCTATGATGATATTGGACACTATAATGACATATGAGGCTTAATGTGTTAATACAGTACGTCACTACTATATCAACACAATACTCTAACATCACAATAGTGTACTGTACTGACACAGTAGAGTCTGTCTATGGTAGCTCAATAGAGCACTGGGAAAATACAGTAGAACACTGTGGTGAACAAATAGTGCTCTATAGTAACACAATAGGGCACAAACTTGTCACAATACAACACTGTTTTATAACTAAAATGTTTTAACATGAAAGGATATTCTAATGCCGTAATAGGACTCTGTGGTAATGCAGTAGGACACTACTCACACAATTGATAAGATAATAAGGCACCATTTTATCAAGGTAATGCAAAGATATGTCACAGTATGACAGTGTAATGTCACAATACGGTACTGTGATGAAGCAGTGTTTCTGTGATGTTATTCCAGAATCATGTAATGGCACAATAGTATATGATAATAATACAACTGGGCACTGTGGTAACACATTTGTGCACTTTTGTCATAATAGCTCACTGAGATTACTCAAAAGGACACGTTTGTCATACAACAGGACACTGTGATGACAATATATATATATATGTATTGTTATATATACATATATATACATATATATGTATATACAATTATTACATATATATATTCTTATTGCAGGGCCATTTGATGGCATTATAAGGCACAATTATTCAATAAATCTCTATGGTATTAGTTGGACAATGTAATATATAATAGAGCACAGTTATGTCATGAGATGATAGAATGATAAAATATGGCACTGTGATGACAAAACATGGTAGTGTGTGAAATTAAGATGCCACAACAGAGAACTTTTAAAATATACTATTATTTAAAAATTATGACACAAGAGGATACTATGATGACATAATAGGACATTGTGATATAACAGTTTGGCACAGCTGAGTCACAATTGGATGCTGTGATATCACAAGACATTGATTGTCCTTTATGGCACTGTCACAGCAAAATAAAACATTAATGACACAATATGAGATGATAATAACAATTCATGACATTTGGTTGATAAAACAGAAGTCTGTTGAAATACTTGGACACAATTATTGCATTACAGGTTAGTATGCTGATATTTGTGATCTCCATGAATGCATAATTCAGCATTTTCTGAGATAATACCATGATGTGTTTTCAGAAAAAGGCACTTTGGTAGTTTGAAGGCTGGTGGACCTGATAGGCTCTTTTATTTGAATTTGTTCTTCCTAGTAGATGGAAATATTTAAGAAATGTTAGGATGTGTGGTCTTCTTTGAGAAAGTGTGTCACTGAGGGTGGGGTATACTTTGAGGACTCAAAAGCTTATTATCTCTCTCTCTCTCTCTCTCTCTCTCTCTCTCTCTCTCTCTCTCTCTCTCTCTCTCTCTCTCTCTCTCTTTCTTTCTGACCTGACTCATGGTTGTTGTCTTAACAAATAAACTATTAGACATAGATCCAGGATCATTTCCTTTCCTTGCTGCCATATTCCTCACTATAATGATCAAGGAATCACCTACCAAATTAAATGCTGCCTTTTCTATGTTGCCTTGGTCATTTTAATAGAAAAAGAATTTAGACAGACACTGCCATTGCACAATAAAGTATTGTAAAATTTCAATGATCATTGTGATAGGCTAGGACACTATGTTTGTATATTAACAATGACAGTAAGCAAAATCACTATGATGCTAAAAGGTGGTTTGCTAGGGGTATGATAGAAAGATTTATGAAACATGGCATTATATTTTGGCTCATATGGAATAATGATGGCACTATTAAGCTTTGTGATTTCACAATAGAGCCATTTGTACAGTACTCCACTGTGGTACAATAGTACAGAACTTTGATGGCAAGGTAGCATAGGGGGATGATAGAAAAGTGCACTGTGGTAAGATGGGATTTCTGCATGTCTCCTTATGTTGTCAGGATTCAGGGCTGTTATGGCATATTATGGTACTGTGGCAAAATGTACTGTGATAAGATAATAGAATCTTTTGATGGCCAAAGTGTAGTGAGACTGCATTATATTGATATGATATGCAATATGGCATTGTATGACACAGCATAACATAGCAATGACACATCAGATACCCCTACTGCCATACCAAGGCTATATGGCACAATAAAGCACTATAATATCACACACGGGCATTTTGATGACACAGCTAGTCATGCCTGTACAAGTTGAGTTGAGTCCTTATTTATGGGGGAAGAGAGGCAGTACTTACTATACAGGGATTCTGTATGACCAAGGATGTGAACTGTCCCAAGCAGATTCAATTTATAATTAGCTGAAATTTCATTTAAGCTGTGGCTGACCACAGTGTACCTAGTTGGATTTGGGACTGTAGCCTCAAACAGAGTTTGGTGGGTTCTTTTAAAGTTATTATTCACAGTTCTGTTCCTGTGGTATATGTATACATCCTGAGAGAACCTCCTGGGATAGGTGTCTTAGTCAGGGTTTCTATTACTGCACAAACATCATGACCAAGAAGCAAGTTGGGGAGAAAAGGTTTTATTGAGCTTACTTCCACATTGCTGTTTATCACCATAGGAAGTCAGGACTGGAACTCAGGCAGGTCAGGAAGCAGGAGCTGATTCAGAGGCCATGGAGAGATGTTCCTTACTGGCTTGCTTCCCCTGGCTTGCTCAGCCTGCTCTCTTATAGAGCCCAAGACCTCCAGCCCAGGGATGGCACCACCCACAAGGGGCAATTGAGAAAATGCCCCACAGCTGGATCTCATGGAGGCACTTCCCCAACTGAAGCTCCCTTCTCTGTGATAACTCCAGCCTGTGTCAAGTTGACACACAAAACTAGCCAGCACAGTAGGGTTATTTGAATTTCTGTAATTATCTTATTATTATGAATTGTATTGTCTTAAAAGCCTCTGGCTACTCACAGGGCTGACCTCAGACCTATGATGGATGCTTTACCCATCGCCATAGGACATTGTGTTGACAAAATAGTGTATTAAAAAGTCTCTTTCTCTCCCTCTCCCTCTCTCTCCCTCTATCCTCCCCTCTCTCTATCCCTCTCCCTTTCAACCTCTATTCCTCTCTCCCTCACCCTCTATCCATCTCTCTCATATGCACAGACACAAATACACATAAACAAATGAAAAAAACACCATGATACTACACTTTAATGACACATTCAGTCATAATAAAGTCACAATAGGACACTTTGATGACACAGTAAGACACTGGTATGATAGATTAGCTTACTATGATAACAAAATGGTGTAGTGGTATGACAATATGGAACACAAAAATATCAGAATAGAAAAGTGTTATAGTAGGACACAGTGCTGACAAAATAGAGCACTGTTATGTCACAGTAGTATACATGGGCGCACATTAGGGCATTACATTGACAGAGTAGGTCATTGATATCACGAAATGATACTGTGATATCACAATAGGGCACTGTAATATCATGGTAGGTTTAGTGATAATATAATGGGGAATTGTTATTTAACAATAGAAAATTGAAATATAAAATAACACAGTAGAACAGAGTGTTGAAACTATAGGGCACTGATATGACAATCAACGGTACTGGTAGGTCACAATTGGACACTGTAATAAATGATAGTATATTGTTGACTCAAATGGTACCTGATACTTCAAAAAAACACTATAATGTTACAATATGGTACTATAGCAACACATTTGGGCACACAAATGTCATTATAGTGTACTCCAATGATACAATAGGGTATTGGGCTATAACAATAAAGTACTATAATATTCTAGACACTGGGATAACACAATAGGACACTGCAATGCAATTTTACTAAAGGCACTGATATATCTCAATAGGACACTATGGTGTCAGAATATGGCATTGTGAAGTCACAATAGGGCACTATTTTTTTATAGTAAACACTAATATTTCAGTAGGCTACTTTTAATACAGTGAGATGCAATGATTAAGCAGTAGCCAACTAAATGACAATAGAGCACTGTGATGATAGAGTAGGACATCGTGCTATTATGACGATAGAGTAGTGTTATGACACTACAGGCCACTGTGTTCGCACAATGGTAACAATGGTGTGCGACAATATGACACTATGGTGACACAAGAGAGCAAGCACTTTTTTTCACAATAGGACTCTGATGGCACAAGAGGACACTGTAATGACATAATAAGGCACTCTGCTAACACACAGGGGTTCTCTTAAGTTACAATAGGATAGTAAGATGGTACAATAGGACTCTGTAGTGAAACATTTGTGCCGCAGTAATTTAATAAGGTATGATGCCACAATAATTTAATAAGACACTGTGATGATATATTGAGCAGCATATTAACTCATCAAGCCCCATGTTATGTCAAAAGATGAGACTGTGAAGTCCCACTCAAACTCTATTATGTCACAATAAAACACTATGATGTCACAATAGAGGACTATTACATTGGATATCATTATGACACATTCATGGACTTATAAATCAAAAAAAGTCTATATGATGGTACAGTAGGCCAATGTGATGACACAGTAGAGCACACTCATGACAAAAGAGGATACTGATGACACAATAAGGCATCATGATAACAAATAGGGCACTGCAATGATGACATAGTTCACTGTAAAGGTATAATTGGACACTGAAATATCAGATAAGTTACTTATTCCACAGTGTGACACTGTGTTGATACAATAAAGCACTACTATGACTCAACAGGATACTCTTACATCACAATAGATTACATCATGGAACCAAAGAACACTTTATTAACCCAACAAGCCACTCTTACACTACAAAATGACTGATATCACAATAGGGAGTAGTAATAATACATTGGGTCATTGGTGACATGATAGAGCAGAATTATGTCACTATAGGCCACTGCATTTATATAATAGGACACTGTTATTTGACAAAATAGAGAATATGTCACAATAGAGAAATTCAGTTCACCATAGGATTCTGGACTATTCACAAAATGGCACTATAATGTTACTAAGACAGTGATTACATAATAGGATACTGTGTTAATGAAGTAGGGTACTGCTCTGTGGAAATTGGACTCCACAATATTATAATTGAGCAATTTGATACCATAAAAAGAAACCTTGACACAATCAAGTTTTGTGATGACACTGGGTTGTCCTAAATAAGACAGTACAATGACATGATAAGGCATTGCCATAACTCAATTGGACACTTTTATGTCATATAACTACACTGTGATGTCATGATGGGAGATTGAAATGAGACCTTTGAGCAATGTCACTGGCAGGCACTGTAGTCTTACAATAGTCCACTGTAGTGCCTTTGTTCACTAGGATGACACAGTAGGGCACTGTGATGCAAACAGCACACTCTGATGTCACTATAAGGCACTGCTATGTCACAAGATAGCATTGTAATGTCACAATAGTACTCTGTAATGTCATAGTAGTGTACTGATATAATGGAACACTGTGGTGTCATAAAATGAAGATGTGATAATAAAATAGGACACTGGTGACATAATAGAGCAGAACTATTTTATTATAGGCCATTGTGTTTATATCATAGGACACTGTTGTTTGGCAATATGGCACTGTGGTATTACAATAAGGGTACTTAGATGCTGGGGTAGAACACTTGGTATCAAGTTTGTGAACTCATTTAATATACTAAAACACTGTAATATTAGAAAATGCCACTGTGATGATAAAATCAGGTCCTGTGAAAATACAATAGGACATTGCATTGAAACAACCAGGCACTTCTATGTGGCAATATGATTCTATGATATCACAGTAGGACACTATGATGTAATGGGGTACTGTCACTACACTTTTCATAAGAGACAGTATTGTCATAATAGATCACTATGTTGACAACACAGGGAACTATGATGATACACTAAGGACACTGCTCTGTCTCAATAGGACACTGAAACATAACAAATCAGTGTTATAGTAAGACACTTTGTTGACACAATTTGTTACTGTTATAGTGCAATGGAACTCTGTTATATCAAAATAGGACACTGAAACTTCAGAAATATCAAGTTATAATCCTATAGGACAGTGTATTATCACAATAAGATGCTAAAATATTACTTTGCATCACTGTTACCATACAAGACACTGCTGGCACAATAGGACACTTAGTTTACAATAGGTAGCTGTGACGGCACTGGAGGGTGCTGTGTTGATCCAATAGGAAACACCCAATAGTGTAACAAAATGACTCTGTAATATCACAATATAATACTGTACATACATGATAGAGCATTGTAATACCACATTTCAGACCTGTGGTGACACAAAAGGTGCTGTATTAATAAACTAGGATATTGTAATCTAACAAAAGTGTACTGTGATAATACAGTAAGGATGACACATGTGGTGACACAATAACATACTGTGTTGATATAATAGGGCACAATTAGGTCATAATATAACACTGTGATAGCATGACAGGGAATTTTGACATAAATGGCAACTTATGAATCAGAAAAATGAAATTATGATATGACAATAGAGCACAATGATATCACAACAAGGAACTACTATCACAATAGAACACTCTGATATTATAATATGGCATTGGGATGTCAGAATAGACAACAATAACATGCTAAAATATACTGATATAATAGAGGCACTATGAAAACACAATAGCATACTTTGCTACCAAAATAGGATACCCTGATGACAGTGTAGGACAATGGGATGACACAATAGTGTTACAGCCCTGTAGGCCACTATGTTTATACAATGGAGCACTGCTATGTGATAATACATCACTGGATGAAAAACTAGATCACTGCTTTAATATATTAGTATATGTTGTGAGGTTACAACATGGCTCTGTGCTCATGTACTAGGACACTGTAATAACATAATCAGACATAGTGATGATGAAATGAAGCACTGATTTGATACAATAGAGAAGTGGCATGTGACAATACAACACTGTGACATAACAATGTGTCACCATAGTATCATACCAGATCAATAAGACAACATAATCAATCTCTGGGATGACATAATAGGACAGGACATCCTATTATATGTAATTTCATGGTAGGACACGTAAATTACTATAGGGTTCTAAAACAATAAGCTAGGACAAAATGATAACATAATAAGCAGTGTTCGGTAACAATAGGAGATTGTGATCCCACGATAGGGCATTGTCATAGTAGAAAACTGATGACACAATTATGCACTTTTAGATCACATTAGGACTCTGTGATGGCACAGTATGGCACTATAGTGATGCCGTAAGACATTGCATTTATACAACAGAGTAATGTTATGACAAACTATAGTACTGTAAGTTCACAGTAGGAGACTGTTACTTCCTAATAGGGCACTGTTAGTTCATATTAGGATACCAGTGACATGATAAGCATTGTGGTGTATCAAATGGCAATTATGTCACAAAATGACACTGTAGATACAGTGATGATACATTTAGGAAGAAAAAAATCACAATAGGACACTGTGCTGACACACAGAGCAAATTTTTTTTTATAATACAGTACTGTAATAATATGCTAGATATTATGATGATAAAATGGACACTGATAACACAATAAGGTACTGTGATGTGTTATATGAGGCAATGATATGTCACAACACACAATGCAATGTCACAGTAGGGCAGAGTTAGATACAATAGGATGCTGTAATATCACAATGGTGCACTCTTATAATACAATAAAACACTGTAATATCAAAAATGACACTATCGAGACATAATACTGCCCTGTGTTAACCTGACAGGTGACTGCTAGTGCATACTAGGGCACTGATAGCTCACAAATGGACACTAGCAGCTCTAAAGAACTTTGTGTTTACCAAAATAGGTGCAGACATGTCACATTAAGATATTATAATGACACATTCAAGTGCAGGATGTCAAAATAGGACACCGTGATGACAAAATAGGGTACCATGATGACATAATAGTATACTGTGATACCGTAATAAAGCACTGCCATGTCACAGAGAACACTGTGATATAACAATAAAGTACTATGATGTTACATTTTAGGGCACTGTTATGTGACAATATGGCAGTGTGATATCACAATAAGATACTATGGATTCACAAAGGACCACTGTGATAAAACAAGATAGAGTGATGACATAATCGATCACTGTAATATCCCAACTGGACACTGTTATATCATAGTAAGATAGGACCCTATGATATTACAATAGAACTATAGTAGGACACTATAATAATGCACTAGGACAATATGATGTCATAATTGGGCTCTTTGTTCATACTGGACACTGTAAAGTTATAGTAGGGCACTGTCGTGGTATAGTTGGGCCCTGTAATAACACAATAGGGCACTCTTGTGTAGGTACTGTAATATTACCATAGGAGACTGTAATTAAAATAGTAGGAGAATGTGATGACACGATAGGACACACTGAGATCATAATAGGAATCTAGGATGGCACACTGATGATACAGTAGGGTACTGTGTTGACAAAATAGGGCACTCTTAAGACACTATAGGGCATTCTGATGACACATAGGGCACAGAAATAACAAAATAGGTTACTGTTGCCTTAGTAGGATACTGAAATATCATGATCAGTTAGTGTCATGTTACAGTTGGACACTCTGCTAACATAATAGACTCTTGGGTCATGATAGGACACATGGTGGCATAATAGGGTACTATGTTGACAAAATAGGACACTGGTGTGTCAAAAAAAAAAAACCCATGTTGTCATGTCAAATAGAACAGTGCTATGTAAAATCAAGACAAGATGCTACCATGGGGGCCAGTGCATTAATAAGATAGGATAATGTAATGACAAAACAGGGCATGGTGATTTTATGGTAAGGCTCTGATATGTCATCACTGCACACTGTGATGTCAGAATGAGACATTGTAATGTCGAAATATGACTCTATGATCATGATAGGGCACTGTTAGAGTAGGATATCATAAATATATAGTAGGGCACTGTCATGGTCCAATATAACACTGTGATGATACAGTTAGTCATTGAGATGTTATATTTCCAACAATTTGTTGGAAAAATAGGACACTTTGATTGTTCTGTAAAACACAGTCATGGCAATATAGAACATTATAATGTCACAAATGGAATGGTGACAATAGTTTATGGCACTGAATTGATACAACAAAAGCCATTGGTATTACAGAACAGAGTAATGGTATTATTGGGTAATATTTTAATATTTGTAATTTCTATGCATAATTCAGCATTTTTCAAAATGATAGAGTAATATGTTTGTAAAATAAAGCACTTTGATGGTTTGAAGTAAGATGGACCTCCTTGGGCTCTTTTACTTAAATTCATTTTTAAGAATATATATTTTTATTTTCATGAAATGTTTTCCTTTTTTTATTAAAAATAGATTTTTTTCTCACACAATATACTGTCTTTACTGTTTTCCCTCCCTCTATTCCTTCCAGGTCCTCCCAAGTCCTCTCCTATCCAGATCCACTCATTTTTTTCTCTCTCACTAGAAAAGAACTAGCTTTTCTCAGTGGTAACAACAAAATATAACAAGATAATATATAATCAGATAAAACAAAAACTATCACATTGAATTTGTACAAGACAAACTAAAAGAAGGAAAAGAACCCTAAGAGAAGACACAGGAATCAGAGACCCAATCATTTATTCACTCCAAGGTCAAAAAATAATAATAAAATGAAGAAAAGCTATAATAAATATGAAGAGGACCAGGAATAGAACTGTGTAGGTTCAGTGCTTGCTGCATCATCCTCTATGAGTTCATATGAGCTTTGCTCAACTAATTTAGAAGCCCTTACTTTACATTTCCTATGTCTCTCATACTCTTTCTGACTTCTGCCGGATTCTCTGATCTCTGAGGAGAGAGAATTGATAGAGACTCTCTATACAGAACTGTGTTCCAAGATCTCTTTCTGTGAAATATCTGCTTGTGGGTCTCCATATTTCTTCCTATGTTCTGCCAGAGGAAGCTTCTCTGATCGTGGCTGAAGAAGACTCTTATCGGTGAGGATAGCAGAATATAATTAGGAGACTTTTTGTTAATACTTTTTCTTTCAGATCAGAAGTATTTTTACCTCAGGTCTCTGGGCTATCTAGTCTCCAGATCTTGGTTGCCTAAGCAGTGTTGGATATGGATTCCATCTCATGGAGAAAGCTATAAGTCAAATCAGACATTGCTTAATTTCTCCAACAAGATTTGTACCATTGTTTCCCTAGCCAATTTTCTAGGCAACAGAGATTGTAGATGAAAGGGTTTGTGGCTAGAATGTTTATATTACTTTTTGTAGCCATCAAACTACCTTCCCATAAAAAAGATACTAAAATATAGAGTTCAAGCTCCAATGCAGACACCAGCTCAACCGTGTTTAATGAATTGTGTGGATAATGTCTTCAACAATGGGGCTTTGCTGGCAGTTGGTGGAGCACAACCTACTGTCCTGGCAAATCACTGGACTATTACAGGATTTTCCTTGGACCTCCTTTGGCCAACAACACAATTGGATGTAACTCACGGTAGCTACTCAGAAGCTTCATTTGGTGACAAGAGATCGTCAGTTGGGACTCCATCTTTCTTATTATTTAGAGACTTCATGAAGTGCCATTCATATACTTTAGGAAGTTTCCTGTGAAGTAGGTTTTCATAATATCCCTCAAATGTCCCCAGTTCTAGCTATCTTTCCCCCTCCCAAACATTTCTCCTTTCCCTGTGACCACCCGGTTCTCCCATTTCCATCCTTCCTGCTCTCAGTATGGCCATACATTCTATTCTATTTCTGCCTTCAAAGAATATAGATACATCCTCCTAGTCTCTTCCTCTATAGAAGCAGTTCCTACCCTGTGGATCATAACTCTCTAGCAAACCTTTATCTCAAAAGTATTTACATTATGATTCATAACAGTAGCAATATCACAATTATGAAATAACAAGAAAAATAATTTTGTAGTTGGGGATCACCATAACATGAGAAAGTTAGGGAAACACAGTTGTGCACCTAACCTCTCTGGGTCTGTGGATTGTAGATTGATTATTATTTAACAGTTAATATCCACATGTAAGCAAATACAGATCTATATTTTTGGGTCTGGCTTATCTCACTCAGGATGATTTTTTTATAGTTTCATCCATAAGCCTGCAAACTCCTACTAACAGCTGTAGAATACTCCATTGTATAAATGTACCACATTTACTTTATCCATTATTTTGTTGAGGAACATCTAGGTTATTTCTAGTTTCTGAAATTATGAACAAAGCTGCTATAAACAGTTGAGCAAGTGTTTGTGTGGTAAGATGAAGCATCCTTTGGTTATGTGCCCAAGAGTGTTCCTCTATTCCTCATCCTTGTCAGCATGAACTGTCAATTGTATTATTGATCTTAATCATTCTGACAGATGGATGGAATTCTGACAGATGGACAGATGGAATCTTAAAATAGTTTTGATTTGCATTTCCCTAATGGCTAAGAATATTGCACATTTCTGTAAGTATTACCCAGCCATTTGAGATTACTGTATTGAAAATTGTCTGTTTAGATTTGTACCACATTTTAAATGATATATTGTCAATTGGATCAAATTGAAGACCAAAACATGAATTCACACATCTTTGGACACCTGTGCTACCCACTATGATGATTATGGATACCCCCTACAAATCTATAAGGAACCTGCCAAATTAAAGAATCTTTTTTGTAAGGTGCCTTGGACATGTGTCCTGTCAGCAATAATAAAAGTTATTAAGACAAACACATTTGTGGCATAATAGAACACTATGAAAGTATAATTGGCCATTTTTCTAGGACAATAGTTGAATGTGTTTTTACAATAGGTCTCTGTGATGACACAGGTGACAATCGTAAAGGCACTGGGAATACTGAATTGGTAATATAAGGTACTTAGAGAAAAAATGGATATGTTGGTGTAATGTTTAATGGAAATATAACATTTTGGCACAGCATGGCATAATTTTGGCACTATCAAGGTCAGTGATTTTACAGTTAATATTTTTGATACAATGTATAGTGTTGATACAGCAATACAGCAATGTAACAAGTAGGCAATATGACTGGTATAGAATATCATGATGATGATGCCATTGAAGAAGACTAATTTGGCATATTGGGCACTGTGATGACACAACAGAATCCTCCTAAGGCGAAATTGAAACTATTGTATTATATGCGTGTATATGTTATATACATGTATGATAGTATGATTATAGTATTATAGGATATATTATAGTAGTATAGTATGTATTATGGTACCATAATAACACAACAGATTCCTTTAATGATATACCAGTGTAATATAATTTCACCAAAATTTAATGTTATGACAAAGAAGGTAGATGTGACATCACATGAGGACAACATACTGACACAGTAGCAACCAGTGATGTCACAGAATGGCTAAGTCACAAGAGGACCCTGTGATGTCACAAGTGATGATATCATAATAAGGTCATTTTACATCATGATAGGACACTATGATTACCAATAATGGCACTGTGATGACAAAATAAGGGACTGTACTAGTAAAATAGGGCACCATTATGTCACAATAAACACCATGATGACAAAAAGGGGCACTATGATGACACAATGCAGCACTGTTATAAACAATAAGCAACTGAGTTTTAACGCTAGGGCACTGTTAAACAGTAGGACACTTTAACGTAACAATAAGGCACTGTAAAGACACAATAGGGTCTTTTAGGTCACAAAAGACACTATGATGTCAAAATAAGGCACAGTGTCAGTACAGAAGGATACTATGGTGGCACATTAGGACACTGTCATGACACAATACAGCATCTTAATGTTACAATGCAGCATTATGGTATCAAAATAAGGCACTGAATTGCTGCAATATGATACTGTCTTGTCAAAATAGGGCTCTTTTACTTCATAATATGGCACAGTGATAACCCAATAGAACATTGTAATTTCACAATATGGCACTGTTTAAAGGTAATATAAAACTTTCATGAGACAGAAGAAAATTTGAGATCATAATTTAATACAATTTAGATAACAATTAGGGTATATTGATCATAGTCTAGGACATAGTAATGACACAATAGGGGACTGTAATAACAATATAAGTCACTATGATGACAAAATAATTTACTTCAATGAAACAATAGAAGATTATTATGTCACAATTAAGGTCTATCATGTCACAATAGGAAACTTTGGTTGTTCTTTAGTTATTTTCATGACAAATTGAATCTTACAATGACAGCACACAAGGTGATGATAAAAAGACTTAGGGTATTTGAATTATAAAAGAAAGTCTGTGCTAACATAAGACATACATATTCATGGTACATTATAGGCAATGTATCTAAGTCTATGAAGATATATCTGAGAATATTTGTATGTCTATGAAGATAGAATTGTGAAGAATTTTTCTGAACTAATAATGTAATGGGTCTACAGAATAAAGGTTGGATCCCATAAATTATTTTAAATTCTTGGTTCCTAATTGATGGAAACATTTGGAAAGGATTACAAGGAATGTTCTTGGAAGAAATCTGTCACAAGAGGTATCCTATGAGGTTTCAAAAGCCCATGAAATTTCTAAATAACTGTCTCTTTTACCTTACCCTCACTCACCTTCTTTCCTTCCCACTCTCCTCCCTTCTCTTCCCTTTCTCTCTGTCTCATGGTTGTTGTTGTTTCAATAAGTAAGCAGTCAGGTACTGAAACAGCGCCATATTTCCCAAAATGAGGACCATGTGGACTCACTCTCTGAAACTGCAAGCAAGCTCACAAATTAAATGCTATCTTTTGTCAATTTTTTTCATAATAATAGTAAAGAAATTAAACCAACCACTCTCATGACAGAATAGGACACTGTGGAAGTGTTATTGGTCATTATCGTGGACATAATAGGCCAACTTGTTTGCACAGCACATCACTGTTAAGGTATAGCAGAGTACTGTGATGTCCCAATAGTGGACTGAGTTGATAGTATAAGGCATGTAATGCAAAAATAGGACATATTGATGGTACAGTAGAACAAGTTATGGTTGTGAAGTGACTTCACAGCACTTTGATGACAAAGTAGGAAAGGGTGATTGTACAACAGGACACTGGTATGCCACTTCCCAACTATGTCATAATTGAGCATTTTTAAGGCATATTAATGCCCTCTAGTGGTACCCTGTAATCTCTATAGAGTCTTGTGATAGCAAAACAGAGTATTATGATGAAACGGCTGCATATTGTTGTAGAGAACAACATGGCTCTGGTATGACAGCCCTTTGATGACTCAATTGGGCACTGTGATAGGACAACAAATGACTGTGGTATCACACAAGGGAGATATGTTTATATAATAGAGCAGCAGCATACATACTGTTATGTCCAAATATAACAGAGTGAAAAGTCAACTGTGTGCTGTGATAATAAGACTGGCTATGGTGATGACATTTGTATATCAGAAGAGGATGTTGCAATGGCACATTAGAGTATGGTGTTGACACATTATGGTATTAATATACCACAATATGACACTAGGATATCACTAGAAGCTTTGGTATTGATGCAATAAGATACTATAATATCCCAATGGGGTAATATTATATGATGAGAAAATGAGGCACTTTTAGATCACAGTAAGTTTCTGTGATGGCACAAGAGGGCACTGTATTGATACATAGTAATCATATGTCACAGCAATGTGATGTCATAATAGGTCACTATGATGACATAATAAAGCATTTTGGTGACATTACATTACAGTGTGGTGACAAAATGTGACATTCAGAGAGCACAATAGGGTACTATGGTAATACAATAGGAGGCTGTTATGATCCTAGAGACCACTATGTTCACACAATAGGGATCTGAGATGTTAGAATAGGGCACTATTATACTACTCTAGAACATGGTAATGTCACAATTGGGGACTGTGACACCACAACATTGGGATACACTATTGCTCTATAACAAGAAAATAGGGCATTGTTATATCACAATGTGAAATCTCGATGGGTGACTGTTATAATACACTAGGATAAAATGATCTCCCAGTAGGGTACACATTAGAAAATAGTTTGTTAACAAGAAACATTGTGATGTTATAATTAGATTCAGATAGTGGGACACGGATGTAATAGATGACACGTGGGCACTGTTATGATATAAAAATACACTGCAATAACTCATAGGGCACTGATACATTTCAATATGGTACTATGATATGACAATAGGGCATTATGATGTGACAATAGAATACTGTTATAACACATCAAGACACTGTGATGCCACAATATCCCCCTGTGATGACATATTAGTGTAAAGTTAGGCCACAAGAGGCTAATGTGACTTCAAAATAGGGCATAATGATGATTTTAATATAAGTATGTGATAAGTGTCTTATTACACATCAAAGTATTCACTTTGTAACATAAAAGTGCCCTATTTTGTGATAGCAGTGCCCTATTGTATTAACATTATATTCTATTGTATTATAACTAAATTATTGTTCTATTTCAGTGTTCTGTTGTTAAATAAACAACATTTATCATTGTTGTTAAATAAACATTTATCAGTGCATCATTGTATCATCATTAAGCCTACTGTGCTGTATTGTGACGTCATATTTTCATTTTGTGATATATCAGCGCCTTATTTTGTCACCCTATTATAATAGAGTGCCCTATTGTGCCACCATGTGTACAACTGTGACATCACAGAGCAATAAAACAGTAACACTTAGAGTATGATGATACACTATAGGGCACTACAATGACAAATAGAGCACAGAGATGATTGAATATGATGCTGATAGTATACAGTATACCTGTAATAGGAAGGTTATAGTATAGTTTAATAGGGCACTGTGGTGACACAACAGGTCACTGTTTTGTCACATAGCATTGTGATTTCACAATGGTACACTGTATTGATATAATATAATATTGGGATGACACCCAATAATATAGGACTCTGTGATGACACAGGAGAGCATTCGGACACAGTCATGTCACAATAGTATGCTATGAAGATACAACATGATTGAGTGATAAAAATCTAGGACACTTGGTTAATAAAAGAAAGTCTATGTTGTAATAACAGGTTACTGGCATTGTACAATATGATTTTGACATTTGTGATTTCTATAAATACATAAATTTTCATTTTCCTGAAATGATGATGTAGTGGGTTTACAGAATCAGGGTGGATCAGATAGGCTCTACTTTGAATTCTTGCTTCCCTAGTTGTTGTAATTATTTGGGAAGGATTAGAAGGCAGGTCATTGGTGGAGGGAGTCTGTAATGGAAGAAATTTCTCATGGGAGGTATGCTTTCAGGTTTCAAAAGCTCATGCCATGCCATGATAGCATTATCTCCCTTTCCCTGTCCTCTCCTCATCTATCTCTTGTCCCTG
This sequence comes from Mastomys coucha, assembly GCF_008632895.1. Lineage (NCBI taxonomy): Eukaryota > Metazoa > Chordata > Mammalia > Rodentia > Muridae > Mastomys > Mastomys coucha. Next base: position 20,034,693 of record NW_022196891.1, on the reverse strand, counting down.
TAATTCTCTCTGCCTCATGGTTTTTGTCTCAGCATCTAAACTGTCAGGTACAAACCTATCATCACTTTTGCCTGTCTGATGCTAATGTTACCCCAAAATAATGAGAATAGACTTATCCTCTGAAAGCAAGCTGCCAAATCAAATGCTTTCTTTGTGTATTTGTAAGCTATGCTGGTTATGATGCATGTTCAAAGAAAATAGAAAAGTAATTAAGACAGCCCTGCCATGGCAAAATAAAATACTGTAAATGTGAAATTCATCAATATGATGATACAATAGGACAACAGATTTTGACAGTAGATCACTGTGATGCCACAGGTGACTACAGTGATGGTGAAACAGTACTAAATTGGTAATGTCCAAGGTTTTAATGCAAAAATAGGTCACATAGATGATATAATTGTGACATTTATGGTACAATATGATATTATTTTGGCACATCATGGTATAATAATGGCGCTATCAAGCACTGTGATTTCACTATAGAGCAGTGTGTTGGCACAATACACTATGTGATGCAACAATACAGCACTGTCATGGTAAGGTAAGAGAGAGTGATAGCAGCTCAAAAGCGCACTTTGATAGACCAATGGGACATTGTTAAGGCACAGAACAATTGTATGATTGCCTCTTCAAACCCTGCTTTGGTATATTTTAGCACTGATGGCAAAACAAGGCACTGTGCTGACCTAAGTCATCTGATGGCACTACAAGGTAATGCCAAGATGCCATATGCTACTATGGTACAAAATAGGGCACTAAGATGACAATACAACATATTGTGTTAGCACAATAAGGCATCTTATTTTATAATATGACACTGCAATATAATGATAGTACAGTGTTATGTTACAACATGACAGTTTGCTATCACAATAGTGCACTGTTATAATATCAAGATACTGATGGCACAATAAGACAGTGTGATAATATGGAAGGATACTGTAGTGATTTGAGATTTATATTGTGATGATATAAGAGGTCACTGTTTTGTCACAATATGATACTGTGATGCCATCATAGTCCACTGTTATAATATACTAGGATACTGATGATAGTGCCAAAACCTGTGATGACACAATAGGTTCCTGAATTGGCAGAAGATAGAATTTTTTTTGATATTTTCTTTATTTACACGTCATATGATTTCTCCTTTCCCAGTTTCCCCTCCAAAAATAAAAAATAAAACCAAAAAACAACAAGAACAAACACCTTTTGCCTCCTCCCTCCCCCTGCTTGCCACCCTACCCTCTCCCACTTATTGTCCCTGGTATTCCCTTACACTGGGGCACAGAACCTTCACAGGTCCAAGGGCCTTTCCTCCCATTGATGATCGACTTTGCAATCCTCTACTATACACATGCTGCCAGAGCAATCAGTCCCACCATGTGCAGTCCTCGGTTGGTGGTTGAGACCCTGGGAGCTCTGAGGGTACTAGTTAGTTCATATTGTTGTTTGTCCTAAGGGGCTGCAAACCCTTTAGTTTCTTTTGTCCTTTCTCTAACTCCTTCACTGGGGACCCTGTACTCAGTTCAATGGAAGGCTGTGAGCCTCTACATCTGTATTAGTCAGGTGCTGTCAGAGCCTCTCAGGAAACATCTATGTAAGGCTGTATTGTTCTTCCTTCAGTCTCTGCTCCATAGTTAGTCTCTGCAACTCCTCCAGTGGGTATTTTGTTCCCCCTTATAAGAAGGAATGAAATATCCACATTTTGGTCTTCCTTCTTCTTGAATTTCTTGTGGTTCGTGGGTTGTAGAAGATAGAAATTTTATATTAGAAGAGGACACTGTGAAGTTCCAACGTGGAACTCAGATGAAATAACTGAGCTCTGTGATAACACAATAGACTACTGTCAACCATCATTGTAATGTTTTAAGAGGGTACTCTTAGGGCATAACAGGACACTGTGATGACAAAATAGGGCACTATGATGGTACCATAGGGGACTGCAAATATGAGGTCATAATAGGACTGTGTAATGACAAAGTTGGACATTGTGAGGATACGACAATGCATTATTTTATCACAAATTGATACTATGATGACACAAGAGGAAGCAGTCATACCACAAGAGGACACTATTATGACATGACACTGTTATAGTGAAGTAGGAAATGTGATAGCAAAATAGAATACCTCTATATCATAAAACAACACCAAAAGCAGAATAGGATATTATTATTGTACACTTACACACTGTGTGAATAAAATATGGCACTGTGATGACAAATGAGAGCACTGAAAAATCACAGTAGGTGAATGTGATGAAATAAGAGGGTATTTTATGTCATATAATGACTGTAATGTCACATTGGGGCACTGTGTTGATACAGTTGGACAGTTTGGTGGCATAGTACAGCACTGTCATGACACAGTAGAGCATTGCATGACTCAAAAAAAGAAACACTGTGATGTCACAATAGGACACTGGATGTCACAGCAAGACAATGTGATATCAGAACAGAACACTATGATATCATAATAGAGCCCTGTTAAGTCACAATAGTACACTGTAATGTAATGACAGTGCATTGTAATGATACAGTAGGATTCTGTGGTGGCAGAATAGTACTCTGTGATTTCACAGTAAAGCTTTGTTCTGATACATAATTATTGATGTTTTTATGATAGGTCACTGTGACATCAATTTGTATACTGTAATGACACAGAGGTGCAGTGTCATGACAGAATATAATACTGAGATGAAACAATAATATACTAGAACCACAGGGTTTATTATTTTGCTACAAGATTGGGATTTCTTTTTTTCCCCTTTATTTATTATTTATTAGATAATTTCTTTATTTACATTTCAAATGTTCTCCTCTTTCCTGATTTCCCCTCTGGGAAAAAAAAAACAAAACCTATTCCCGTGCCCCTCCCCCTGCTCACCAACCCACCCTATCCTGCTTCTTGGTCCTGGCATTCCCCTAAACTGGTGCATAGAACCTTCATAGGACCAAGGGCCTCTCCTCCCATTAATGACTGACTAGGCCATCCTCTGCTACATATGCAGTTGGAATCATGAGTCCCGCCATGTGTACTCTTTGGTTGGTGGTTTAGTTCCTGGGAGCTCTGAGGGTACTAGTTAGTTCATATTGTTGTTCATCCTAAGGGGCTGCAAACCCTACAGCTCCTTGGGTCCTTTCTCTAGCTCCTTTGTTGGGGACCCTGTGCTCAGTCCAATGGATGGCTGTGGGCATCCACTTCTGTATTAGTTGGGACTTGGAGAGCCTCTCAGGAGACAGCTATTTTTCGTCATGATTAGAAGATGTGGCAGTTCTAGAGGAAGTGTTTCACTGAAGATATGCTTTGGGATTTCAGAAGCACATGCCATTCTGAGTTTTCTCTGTCTTTCTTGATTGGTTTTTCCTTTGATGAGTATGAAGTGTCTTTCCTCATCTTTTCTGATAACTTTTGGTTGTAAGTCAATTTTATTCTATAGTAGCAGGCTTCTCCAGCTTGTTTCTTGGACTATTTGCTTGGAAACTTTTTCCCAACCTTTTCTTCTGAGTTAGTGTCTGTCTTTGTCACTGAGGTGTGTTTCCTGTAAGAAGCACAATGCTGGGTCCAGTTTATGTATTCAGTCAGTCAGTGTATTCTTTTAATTGTGGAATTGATATAAAGAGATAATAAGGGCCAATGACTGCTGCTTCCTGCTATTTTGTTGTTAGAGGGGGAATTGGAATTATGTTTGTGTGGCTCTCTTCTTTTTGAGTTTGTTTTGAGAACAATAATTTCTTGCTTTTTCTTAGATGTAGTTTTCCTCATTGTGTTGGAGTTTTCCATCTATTATCCTTTGTGGGGGTGGATTTGTGAAAAGATATTTTTTAAATTTGGTTTTGTCCTGGAATATCTTGGTTTCTCCATCCATGGTAAGTGAGAGTTATGCTGGATCCAGTAGCCTAATCTGGCACTTTTGTTCTTTAGCTTCTGTAATCCATCTGCCCAAGATCTTCTGGCTCTTAGAGTCTCGGTTGAGAAGTCTGCTGTAATTCTGATTGCTCTGCCTTTATATGTTACTTAACCATTTTCCCTTACAGCTTTTAATATTC
>NW_022196891.1:20028354-20030628 GCF_008632895.1 Mastomys coucha | reverse complement strand
TTGTTCTATGTATGTGGTGTTTATTATGTGATGGGAGGAATTTCTTTTCTGGTCTAATCTATTTGGCATTCTGTAGGCTTCTTATAAGTTTATGGGCATGTCTTTTATTAGGTTAGGGAAGTTTTCTTGTATGGTTTGTCTAAGGTGTTTACTGACTCTTTGAACTGAGAATCTTCACTCTCTTATAGACCTGTTATTCTTTGGTCTTTTCATTCTGTCCTGGATTTCCTGGATGTTTGGGTTTAGGAGCTTTTTGCATTTTTCACTTTCTTTGACTGTTGAGTCAATGTTCTTTATGATATCTTCAACACCTGAGATTCTCCATTTTATCTCTGAAATTCCATTGTTGAGTCTTCCATCTATGACTCCTGATCTCTTTCCTAGGTTTTTCTATCTCCAGGGTTGTCTCCCTTTGTGACTTTTATTGTTTCTATTTCCATTTTTAGATCTTAGATGGGTTTATTTAATTCCTTCACCTGTTCGATTGTGTTTTCCTGTATTTATTTAAGGGAATTATGTGTTTACTCTTTAAGGGCTTCTACCTCTTTACCTGTGTTCTCCTGTATTTCTTTAAGGGAGTTATTTATGTCTTTCTTAAAGTTCTCTATTATCATTATGAGATGGGATTTTAAATCACAATCTTGTTTTTCAGATGTTGTGTGGTATCCAGGGCCTGCTGTGGTAGGAGAACTGGGTTCTGATGATGCCTTGATTTCCGTTGCTTAAGTTCTTGTGCTTGCCTCTCACCATCTGGTTATCTCTGGCGTTAGCTGGCCTTGTGTCTCTGACTGGAGCCTGTTCCTCCTGTGAGCCTGTGAGCCTGTGTGTGTGAGCACTCCTGGGCATCAAACTTTCTCTGGGTGGGTTTGGGGTGTTGAGGGCTGTAGCACAGGGTCTGTTCCAGGGCTCCAGCAGATGGGAACCAGCAGGGTATGTTCATTTTCATTTAATTCTAAAAATCCTTTAATTTCTTTGTTTCTGTTTTGATGCAGTAGTCAATTTGAATGTTTTCTGGTGTTGATAACCTGATTAAATCCATGGCCATGTGATAGAATAAATCCATGGCCATCTGATAGAATGTCTGGAGTTAAAACTTTTTTCTTTTTCTTTTTCTTTTTTTTCTTTTCTGTTTTTGTTTGTTTGTTTGGTAACTATTGAGAATTGTTTTGTGTCTATGTATGTGGTTTATTTTGGAGAAAGTGCTATGAGGTGTCAAATAGATACATTTTTTTTTAATATTGGGTAGAATGTTAAGTATATATCTATTAGGTCCATTTAGTTACAACATTAGTTAACTCTAGCATTTCTCTGTTTAATATCTATCTGGATGACCTGTCCATTGATGAGAGTAGGGTATTTAAGTCTCCCTCTATCAGTGTGTAAGAAGCAATATGTAATTTAAATTGTAGTAATGTTTCTTTTAAAGAGTGAGTGCTTTTATGTTTGGGTCATAGATGTTAACAATTGAAATTTCATTTTGGTGAATTTTTGCTTTAATGAATATGTAGGGTCATTTCATATTTCTTTCAATTAGTTTTGATTTGAAGTCTATTTTGTTAGAGATTAAAATGGCTTTCATATCAGATTGCCTTTTAGATCTATATGCTTGGAATACTTTTTCTAAGCCTTTACCCTGAGCTAATCTTTGATGATGATATATTATTTTTGTACTCAACAGAAGGAAGTTTCCCACTTTTGCATCCATCCTGTTAGTCTGTGTCATTTTAATGTGGAATTCAGATCACTGATATTAAGAGATATCAATGACAAATGATTGTTGATTCCTGTTATTTTGTTCCCTATGGTATTGGTGTGTGTATATGTGTGTGTGCATGTTATTTTTTTGTTTTGCTGATATTGGTTTCCTATTTTCTTGAATGTAGTTAACCTCCTTGATTTGGAGTTTTCCTTGTAGCCTTTGGTAAGCTTGGTTTTAAAATTAGATATTGTTTAAATTTGTTTTTATCATGGAATATCTTATTTTCTACATCTGTGGCAATTTAAAGATTTGCTGGGTATAAAAATCCAGGCTGGCATCTGTGGTCTCTTAGAGTCTCCAGCATATCTGCCAAAGCCCTGCCGGCTTTTAAAGTTTCCATTGAGAAGTTAGATATAATTATAACAGGTCTGCCTTAATATTGCTTTATCTTTTTCCCTTGAGTGTTTTAATACTCTTTCTCTGTTCTCTATATTTTGTGTTTTGATTGCTATATGAAAATGGTGTCTCTTTCTCTCTCTCTCTTACTTTCTCTCTCTCTTGTCTCTTGGTCTGAT
>NW_022196891.1:20023355-20028344 GCF_008632895.1 Mastomys coucha | reverse complement strand
TGCCTCCCAAGTGCTAGGATTAAAGGCGTGCGCCACCACCGCCCGGCCTGATTTGGTATTCTGTATGCTTCTTGTACCATTATAGGGCTCTCTTATTTGATTAGGAAGATTTTTTCTATAATTTTATTGAAAATATTTTATAAGCCTATGGGTGGGAATCCCTCTCCTATTATTCTTGTGTTTGGTCTTTTTCTAGTATTCTAGATTTCCTGGAAGTTTTATGTTGGGAATTTTATAGATTCAACATTCTTAACACAACCTCTTATATTCTTTTGATGATGCTTGCCTTTATAGTTCTTGTTCATATTCCCAAATTTTTCATTTCCATAATTTCCTCTGTGTTTTCTTCATAGCTTCTACTTTCATTTTCAGTTCTTGAACAGTTTTATTCATTTTATTTTTGTTTTTACTTATCTTATCTTTCTTTAATGGATTTATTCATTTCTTCCAATTGTTTGTTTGTGTTTTTTTGGATTTCTTTAAGGGAATTATTCATTTCCTATTTAAGTACCTCTATCATCTATATATAGTTAGTTTTAACATATTTTTCTTGAGCTTCACCTATTGGAATATTTCAGATCTGCTGTGTTAGGATAACTGGGCTCTGGTGGAGGCTTATTGCTCTTGCTGTTATTGTGTCCTTTTTGAAATGGTGTCTAGGGATTTCAGGTCTAGGTGCTGATTTTTTGGTTTGTCTTTGTTAAGCTAATTTTTGCTTCCTTACTAGATTTTCAGAGAGAAGTGTTGGTTGCATGTTGCCAGTTTCCTGATCTGCTCTTCTGGTGTGTTCATAGAGAATGCTTGTTGTATTGGAGGCTGCAGAAAGGGGAGACTAGAAGGATATAGTCTGTTACAGTTCTAACAGTATCCCTGAGGATTGGTTCTGGGGAAACAGGTAGCAAAATGAAAGTGGTTCAGAATTCTACCTGAACATCTGAAAGGAATGTCCTGTGGTTAAGTAGGTATGTCTTCACGAGTTAGGGGATAGATCATAGAGATGAGTGGAGGTATGGGAGGCCAGGGAGGATGGTCTGTAGGATCCACAAGAGGTTTTGATAAGGGGAATGTAAGACTGTAGATGGGATTGTCTTACAGTACTAGGGGTGTCTCTGAGGGGTGACAGAGTGGAGAAGGTGTTTAGATATCTTACCTGGTCTTCTGACAGGTGTGATCTGCATTTGAACAGGAATTGTCTGCCTCGCTTCCTCACTTAGTGGCTTAGTGATAGCAATGAAGAGGTTTGGGGAGACTAGACAAGGTAGTTGATAGAATCCACTGAAGGCAAGGGTATTGCTATCTTACAAATAGAAATTTAAATCTCATTGTAGAGCACAGTCAAAAGAGTGATGTAATGATACAATGTGACACTTTGGTTCCACAAAAGACATGCAATAACATAGTTGTGAACTGTTATATATAGGATACTGTGAATATACAATAGGATAATATTATACTACATGTGATTTCTCCTAGAACATTGTGATGACTCAGTAGAGCACTATGATGACATTGTTGGGCATTATGATGACATAAGTGATGATTCTGATAGAACAACATATATGAGTATTGTGATACTACCATAGGGTATTTTGATGGAAACATAAGGCTTCAACTTGGAAATACTATATTTTTCCAAAGACTTGGACTTTGGCACATTAGAGCATTGTTATATCACAATTGGGAACTTTGTTGGCATGAAAACCCAATGTGATTGTAAAATTGGAGATTCATTTGTCACAGCATAGTATTATGATATTAGAGTAAGGAGCCCTGATTTCACAATAGGGTATGTTGTTTTAACACAATACTGTGATGACATAATAGAACACTGTGATGGGCATTCTATAATCACTACACTCACATAATAGGTCAAGGGTGTGTCATAAAAGAATACTATTATCCTACAATAAGACACTGATGGCACAACATGTTCCTTTGAGGTCATACCAATGCACTGTGATGGCACAGAAGAGTAATATAATATAAGTGGGTATTCTGGTGATGGCATAATAGAGTGTTATGACTCTACAGTAGGGCTTTGTTATATACCTATGTGGCACTGTAATGACACAAAGGTCACAGGCATGGGACAAGAGGTTCTTTGACACAATATAGCATTGTGACATAATAGCACTGCACTGTGATGGCATAGTAAGTCAATGTGATGGCAAACTGGCAAGTTGCAGATTCTGTTGGCACAGAAAAACACTATGATAGTAAAATAGGCCATTATGATGACACATTATGGAATTGTGATTTTACCACTGATCATTGTGATGTATACCAGGACAATGTGAGGGCACATTAGGTAGTTATATCACAGTAAGACACTGTGTTGTTATAATAGAGCTCTGTTATGTCAGAATGGGTCTCTTTCATGTCTCAATAGGGCATTGTTATGTCATATTGGGGCACTATGATCCCATAATTTTCAACTCTGATGGCACAATAGAGCACTGTAATAATGACACAAAAATTCTCTAATATCACTAAAGAATATTTTGCTGGCATAATAGTGAACTGTGCCGTCACAACAGGTCACTCTTATGGTACAATCGGACACACTGATGATGCAATAGAACTTAGTGAGGGCATTATATGACATTGTGATGACATAATAGTGTACTTAGATGTTTCAACAAGACATTGCTTTGGGGACACCCAGTATTGTGCTGGCAGAATGTGACATTGTTCACTCTTAACATGGTATTCTCTTAGCACAATAGAGCCTTGTGACTGTACAGGATGATACTATGATTGCTCAGTAGAGCACTGTGTTAACATAGTATAGCACCGACTCTCAGAAATCCGAGATGTGTATTAGCAGTTGAATTGAAAGAGAGCAGGTTCTAGGAAACAATATCAAACCCAGTACTGGTTCTTTCTTGGTTTATGCTACCATTCTCTAATACCTATGAGCAGTACAACAACCACATGAAAATATTGTTTGAGAACGCAAATTGTTCTGAATCAATTATGCTGTTTGCTTCTGTTAATTACAGAGAGAGATGATTTCTATTATGTTAGAGGTAGTCTTAATCCTATGCGTTGCCAGTATTCTTCCTGTTTTACTTGGGATTTCTACTGCTCTGATGAATATGAAAACCAACAAGAAATTGAAAAGGAAAGGTTTTATGGAGCTTACATCTTGTATTATTTCATCCAAGAAAGTCAGGACAGGAACCCAAGGTGGGTTAGTGGAAGTTGGAACTGATGCAGAGGTCACAGAGAAGCACTACTTACTGCTTTGCTCTTCCCACATACTTCTGCTTGCATTCAGATGCAGGAGGTCAAAAGTGACAATTATTATAGTGAGCTTGGTCCTCTCACATCATTATTCAAGAAAATAAACCACAGGCTTGTCCACAGGACAACCTGGTAGAGATATCTACATTGAGTTTCCCTCTGCCTAAACTACTCTATTTTGTGTCAAATCCATATAAAACTAGCCACATAACTTCATTAGTAAGTCTCTCCCAGTTTGAAACATGGCCCAGGAAGATACTCAGGAACCTAAAGTGATTTTTTCTGATTGGATTCAACAAATTTACTAGAAAGCAAATTTTAAACCCAACTTAGTCATTTCATGAGGTATGAGCTTCGGTTTCTTAGTGTTTGTGAGCTCTGCATTCACTGTGTCAAAAGAAACCAACAACCAAGGACTGCACATGGAGGGGTCTGATTGTTCTGGCAGCATGTGTATAGTAGAGGATTGCAAATTTGATCATCAATAGGAGGAGAGCAGCTCGGCCCTGTGAAGGTTCTGTGCCCCAGTGTAGGGGAATACCAGGGCCAGAAAGTGGGAGAGGGTGGGGTGGCAGGCATGGGGAAGGGGGAGGCAACAGTGGTTTGTTTTTGTTGTTTTTGTTTGTTTCTTTGTTTTTTGGAGGGGAAACTAGGAATGGAGAAATTTACATGTAAATAAAGAAAATATCTAATAAAAAAAAAAGAAAAAAAAAAAAAGAAACCAACAGAGCTGTTAGAAAAAGAAAAAAGAAGAAGAAGAAACAGTGCTACAGCCAGGAAGTCCTTTCCTTGTTTGACTCATTGAGAGAAGCTAGCTACTTCTGTATGTCACATCTTTTTTCAACACCATGTTTTGTAAGTGTGAATCCTTTAGCAAGTGTGAACGCAGACCTATCAGTAACATAGCTTGTCTTAGGGCTTGAGAAATTAAACTTTCGCAATCTGAAAATGGAATTTTCTCATTGCACTTATTAGGAGATCTTACTAATAGGTTAATCTTAGATCCAGCCATACCAACTGTTTGTGTTACAAACATGCATTTCTGAGTATAGGAAACTACTGATCATTCCTAGGCAAAAAGAAGCCTAATAGACAGTTTGAAAAAGCAAGGTGTGCTGAAGACAGTGAATGAGTTTCATTCTTTTACCAGAGAAAGGAGGTTTTTCCCTGCATTGTACATATATCCTTAATACCATTCTGGGGGTAGGGTGGGGTGGAGATATTCTTTGATCAGTAAAATTATACTTAATATTTGCTGTGGTACTTACTTATTCTAGGATCCGACAAAGATTCTTGAAAGCCTAGGCTGACATCTCATGTGTGTGTGTGTGTGTGTGTGTGTGTGTGTGTGTGTGTTTTACTTGGATGAAACACCACAACTAGAAGCAGCCTGGGGAAGAAAGGGTTTATTAGGGTTTATTTCATCTTATAGTTTGTAGTTCATCGTTCGGGGAAGTCAAGGCAAGAACCTGGAGGCAGAAGCAGATGCAGAGACCATGGAGGGATGATTCTTACTTCCTTTGATCCTCATGACTTTTTTCACTCTGGTTTCTTACTATACTCAGGGCCACCAGCCTAGGAGATAGTCACCCACAGTGAGCTGGGCCCTCCCATATCAATCATCAATCAAGAAAATGCACCACAGCCTTGCACACAGTCCAGTATTTTCGGAGCTTTTTCTTAATTGAAATTCTCTCTCTCTCTCTCTCTCTCTCTCTCTCTCTCTCTCTCTCTCTCTCTCTC
>NW_022196891.1:20011504-20023303 GCF_008632895.1 Mastomys coucha | reverse complement strand
TTTTTTTTTTTTTGAGACAGGGTTTCTCTGTGCAGCCCTGGCTGACCTGGAATTCACTCTATAGACCAGGCTGGCCTCAAACTCAGAAATCCACCTGCCTCTGCCTCCCTAGTGCTGGGACTAAAGGCACTTACCACCACCTGCCCGACTAGATTTTGCAAGTTGACATAAAACTAGACAGCACAATTTACTCCTTGCAAACCTCATAGGCAGAGACATCTCCATTCAACTAGAATCCTTCCTTTCTTATTTTCTCCATTTTTTTCAGTCTTGATACCTTCTTACAGCTGAAGAAATCCTAACTAAGATAGATGGTTTTGATGTTGCACTCAAAAAAGAGAAGTTCTACGAGATAATCTTATATTTAGTGCCACCACTCTCTGCATAGCTGGCTTTCATTCTCTTTGTGTGTATATGTCTCATTTGTGTTGGGAATAAATGCCTAAGAGTGTATTTGATGAGTCAAGGTGACATGAAGCTGGTGAATGCGATCTCTTTTTAATTCATTGAAAGAAGTTGGTTTCTAGTATCATGTAAGCCCTCATTCTTGGATATGGCACCATGAATCCTGTGGACTCAGAATAAATAAACTGACTCTTATTAGTAAAGACACTGTTAGTTTGAGTTTTAAAATAAATATAACCCTTATCTTGCTCACTGGCAGTTATAATCTTACAACCTTGAATACGTAGCCACATCTGTGACTTATCAGAAGCAGGAGTTGGTGCAAGGGAATTCCGTGGTTCCTGTGCAAAATCCTAGAAAACACAGTGCTTATGCTTCTGTTTCATTATTGTAGTAGAATGAATGTGAATTTTAGTATAGGTAATAACTTCAATCTAATCCTGGCTTATATGGTGCGTGCACACAATGGAATTTTATCTGTTCAGGAAGGAAACTGAAATTTGCAGTAAAGTGTCTGGAAATGGGAATAATATTAAGCAAGATACCCCTCACTCAGAAAGACAACCATTTCATGTTCTCTCCCATATGTATATCTGAGCTTCTACTTTATGTAGATGTGTATCAATGTGAAGGTATTTGTAGGAGCCAGTAAACTAGAAAGTGTTTTATGGGAGTGGAAACATGATAGAACACATGAGATATGAAATAGGGATTGGGAATAATAGGGCCGCAGAGGAGGGTTTACTTGGTGGGTCAGCAAAAACTCAGGATGTATGTAAACACCACAGGGATAACTTCTACTTTGTAATACCATAAAAATAAAGTGAATAAAGGTAAGAGTGAGAAATATAATTTAAGATGCTGATGGACATGAAATGTGGCTTCCATGATTTCCTGTTCACATTCCCTTTTATACAGTGTTTGTTTCATGATCACAAAGCCTTCCTGTAATGGAATTTTTAAAGAGACTTTTTTGTAAAGCCTTTCCTTACAATGTTATGAACCATATTTACGACAGGAAAGTTAGCTATTTCATGGCTCCTGCTCTTAACACCGTAATAAAATCAAACCCTTGCAAACAAAAAGGTCACCACTCACTACTCTTAAAAAGTGTCTTTAGAATAAATGTGAATGCATCCTATCAACAACTTCCAAAAGAAACAAACCCCTTTCCCAGTGCTCTCTGCTTGCTGTGTCATTGTCGTTCATAATAAATACCATCGATTCAGGCTTACTTTCTCACTGTTTGGTTTCCCTCAATGTTTAAGTTGATGGCAAATGCATAATCCCATTTTAAATATTCTCTGGACCACAAAATCCATGTAATTTATATCAATTTGTCAGTTTTGCTGCAGTGCAGAGGAAGCTTTGGTGTCCTGAGTTCCCACTCTTGTGTAAGCAGAAGTTACATCATGACGTTCCTTTTTCTTGCGAGTACAATTCTCCTTGACATGAATCCTCACAGATGTCATAGGTAATAACTGATATCCTAAGGTAGAAAAAATGTAAAAATTAGCTAAAGAATGAAGGCACTGATGGGATCCTCTATATTATATCATCTTTTTAAAATTAAAATCTCTCTTGTCTTTGGTAATCACAATGAATTCATGCATAGTTCTGTCAATGAGTCTTCAGATGGTAGCTTCAATGATCCTGTGAAAATACATGTTTTACACTTGATCTTAGTCCAGAAGCCAAGAAGTGGTAGAATATGAATCTGCAGAAAATCCAGAGTTGCGCTCTGGGTGTGAGCTCCATGTAAGACATTGTAACAGAAAGATTAACCCATGTAAGAACATGAATCTGTCGTGCTCTGGGTGTGAGCTCCATGTAAGACATTGTGCAGAAAGATTAACCCATGTAACAGACAGATGTGGGTTCAGGTTAGGACTCTCTTTAGCTCTTCAACATTCAATGCTGAATAATCCTCACATAGGATTATGAATAATATCTAATTCTTTAGGTTGATTTAAGGATCATTGTTAGAACACGGATATGGCTCTGTAGTAGGTCCTAGCTTATTCAGCCCAATGTTTCTGGGGTCGTTGTGGATAGAGCTTGGGTCCTGGTCATCCTGATAGCCAAATTCAGCATTCCAGTCTCAATATTCAAATTAATCACACAAGTAGTGGAGAAAATCAGAGAAAGAGATTCATTCAGTACAGTCACACTGGAAGGACAAAGAGGTTCAGTGGCTCCAAAATTTATCCCCAGGGTCCTAGCATGAGGTCTAAAATGATGAAAGTTATGTATAACTAAGAAGCCATGGTCAAGTTGGAGAATTTTCAATGGGTTCTCACATTTTTGCATCCAGGAACAAGAAGTTGGATGGCAATGTACAGATTAGCCAGATCATGAACAGATACTCTTCCAAAGAAGGAAACAGGCTGGATATAAGAGAACATTTGGCAATGCAAACAGACCCATTGTACAAAGAACATGGGGCTTGTCTGTTGCATATCATAGTTTTTTAAGCCTGTTGGGATTGTATGGAATTCCTGGCTCATTTGCATAACATGGGATCTCTTACAATGATCTGTCTACTTATAGCACATATTTCTACATACATCCTCATGTGTGTGGTTTATTATTATCATAAACCATAGGTCACTGACAGTTTGTCTGTGCCTCTGTGCCACACAAGTGGGATTTAGGTAATATTATCCAGCAGTTTCAGCTTTCTTTTTTCTGACTCATTTCTTCTAACATTAATTTGCCTGCCTTTGACCAAGAATTCACCAGACAATCTTAGACTCCATTCTATTCCACTGCCTCATTAAATGTTGCTACATTACTCCTCAATCTGAAGTTTGACTTGCCTTGCCCTTTCTTTATGAAATGGATTGTAGACTAATAATAAAAGACTCAAATGCTAAAGTATACTAGAAATATTGCTTAGTTTCCTTTGCTTCTTTGTGTAGGGTTGAGGCCTCCTGGGATTTCCTTGCTATAAGCCACACTTGCATTTCTACATGCAGTGGCCTTGTTCAGCTCACCTCTAGCCAGGCATGTCAGCAAGACTTTATGAACTCAGTTTCTTATATTACTAGAAAAGATAATTTCACAGAAAACTTTCTGATTCTCTGGCTCTTATTTTCTTTTTGTTCCTACTTCTACAATGATCTCAAAGCCTAAGGATTGGGAGTTGTTTTATATATGTGTCCTCTGGAACTGAGCTCCACCACTCTGAAGTTTAAAGTTGGTTTTCTGTAATGGTCTCTGATGAAAAACCATACAATTATATCTCAAAAGAATAAAAGAAATAATTTTTAAAAGAATACTAGAAAGATGTTTAAAGATAGGAATGTTGTTGAAGGCAAGATAAGGGATGAGTTTAAAACAGTATCTTGCAGTAGAAGTACACTTTAGTTAAATATACTTCTCATTGAATATCTACTTTTTACACTGAACCAATGTTTTGCAGAGGGAAGGAGATAGGGAGTATATAAAACAGAGAAGAGAGAAGAGATGAAGGAAGGGAATGAGAAAAAAGAGAAATGGAAAGAGATACATTGTCTTAGTTAGGGTTTTACTGCTGTGAACAAACACCATGACCAAAGCAACTCTTATAAAGGACAATATTTAATTGGAGCAAGCTTACAGGTTCAGAAGTTCAGTCCATTATAATCAAAGCAGGAAAGATGGCCTCATCCAGGCAGGCATGGTGCATGAGAAGCTGAGAGTTCTACATCTTCATCTGAAGGCTGCTAGTGGAAGACTCCCTTCCAGGCAGCTAAGGTGAGGGTCTGAAGGCTCAAACAAGCACTGATACACCTACTCCAACAAAGCTACACCTACCCCAACAGAGCCACACCTTCTAATAGTACCACTTCCAGGGCCAAGCATAGACAAACTATAATATGCATAGAGACAGTTATTTATATAAGAACTTGTTTCTAATCTTCTATACTCTATATTCTACTATATGTACAGGACCCCAATCTAATTCTACAAATTTATACAAAAAAAAGTGTATTTGTGGTCATTGCAGGAGAATGGACATGCCCTGCTTATGCATTGTAAAAAAAAAAAAAAAAAAAAAAGGACATGGAACTTAAGCTCTGACTTTCCTATATCCTGTGTTATCATAGCATCACTTGGCTTTGCACTAAATATAGAGAGGATCAAAACTCTACAACATTATTTCAACCTGATCTAACTTTACAGACCACTCAGGGCTATAAACTGAAGATAATTTCCAAGTGACCGTCCCTCATGACATACATGTGAGGAAGAAAAACATGTTGCAATTGGGTATAAATCAGAACACACTTGTGTCTTTCCTGTTCTCCAGTTCACATTAACTGAAGAGCAGCTAAAAATTATTTTTTTCATTCTTCCTTATGTGTGTATGTGGTATACATACATGCATATGCTTTTTTCAGAGTGTGTGTGTGTGTGTGTGTGTATGTGTGTGTGTGTGCATGTGCGTATTGATGTCAAGGCCCAGCAATTGTCATCAGTAATTATTCTCAATGCATTTTCCATTGTGTTTATTAAGTTAGGGTCTCTCTTCAAGCCAGCTTGCTCTGGGGTTTCCCATCTTTGTCTTCCATGGTGGGAATTGTAGTAGGGCTACCAAGACCACCTACCATTTATATGTGCACTGAAATTAGAGGTAACTTCACATCTACAGTCAAAATTCACATGGGTTTCTGTGGATTTCAACTCAGGTCCTCATGGTTACACAGCAATACCTCTCATAATTGAGGCATTTATCCGGCCCCCACTCTCAGTATTTTATAAGTACTGCTAACATTTACACTAGCTAGACCAACCTTCCCTGGCTCTACTAACTCATGCTTCAGGCATTACTGTGGTTGTCTGTTTTGCTCCTACTGTTAATGCATAGGAAATGTTGCAAGATTAATGTAGTGCTAGAAACCTGGACACATTGCTGTTGATCAGTGGCAGGGTGAATGGCTTCTTTGCACTCTTAACAGAGTTCACACATTTATCTGCTGTTAAGAGCAATTGCCCAGGCGACAGGTTGCTTTGGTGAACAGAACTTTCAGAGATAAAAGATGTTGACAGAGGCAGGCATATTTCTCATTTCTTTGTCAGCTTTAATGATGCATCTACGGTTTTAAGCTTGAAGTCGGTGCTGGCTTTGGCAGAATATATGCTAAAATTGGAATGATGCAGATAATATTACCGTGCATTACCAAGGATGACATGCAACTCCATTAAAAATATCTTGAAATTAGGGCTAAGGAGAAGTGACTGAGTATAAAGTCCTTGCTACACAAGTATATTCTGAATTTGTTCTCTAGAACTCATGAAAAAAATAGACATAAAAATCTCTCAGTGTTTAAGCCTCCTGGCTTCTTCTCCAGAGGATCAAGGTTTGATATCCAGAACATACATAGTGGCTAATAGCCATTTGCAGTTTCAATTCCAGGGTATCTGACCACCCTTTTCAGGTATCCATGAACAGTGTGCACACACTATGCACAGAAATATGTTTAGGAAAAACATTCACATACATACACTAAAAAGAAAGGACTTAAAAAACATCTAGATAAGGCAGAGTTTGCCTGAATCCCAGTGCTGAGAAAACAGAAAAAGGAGAAAACTTAAGGCTAACTGGTCAGCCAAGTTAGCAGAAAAGCCTCACTTTCAAAGAACCTCTGCCAAATTACAAAGTACACAGTATACACACACACACACACACACACACACACACACACACACACACACACATCTTAAAGTATGGAATGGAATAAACCTTAGGTTGATCTCCAGCCTCCATTCATGTATATGCATGTTCCTGGTCATCTGCATGCACAGCTCTCCACAACAAATAAAAATGAC
Source organism: Mastomys coucha (assembly GCF_008632895.1). Classification (NCBI taxonomy): domain Eukaryota; kingdom Metazoa; phylum Chordata; class Mammalia; order Rodentia; family Muridae; genus Mastomys; species Mastomys coucha. The sequence goes on along the minus strand of NW_022196891.1, from coordinate 20,017,084 downwards.
AAAAATTGGAGTCAAATACATAATTTTATTGAGTACATTTTGAATGTCAGCATAGATATCACCAAACCTATGCTTTTTAAGCTCCCAATAAGGGCAATTTCAGATTTGAAAACTATTCCAGAAACAATGAAGAATAAAGCCTCAATGAGAAACAACTCTTGTGAGTGGGGAGACCAGGCCTGTCCTGAAAAAAAGAAACATTTATACTACTTTGCCAAATTTGTGGTGAATTTATTTAATCAAAATTGTTATTGCAGTGGGAAGAAGCAGAGTTTTTCTTTCTAGCGGGTTTTAATTGACAATATTAACAATGTCTGTGCATTCCAGCCTCGATAGAGGAATAAAATTTCCATTTGTAATTGTAGAATAAGAATGGAAAGTATCAATGTAAATCCATATTCCACCATAGATAGATAAGATTGTTTTCCACCAGCTTGACATATCTTCAGAAAGAAATAGTTTTCCTCAGGATAGAACACACACACAGAATTACTTTCCTAATTTATCCCTTTTCAATTTTCCTCTTTTCCTCTAGATTCCTTAGTTTCATCATTTTAGGTTCAGAAAAAGAGAAATTCAGAGATAGTTCTTTACTATGCACTGCAATTCTGTGTGTAAGATTTTATGTTGCTCTATTAGGAATTGCGTTACTCTTGGAAAAAAGAAACAAGGCACATGTGCATCTCTCTCTCTCTCTCTCTCTCTCTCTCTCTGTGTGTGTGTGTGTGTGTGTGTGTGTGTGTATGTGTGTATGTGCATGCGCACATACATGAATGCAAGTGCATGTATACTCTTATGACTGCATACGTGTGAAGTTCAGTTAAACCACCTCAAGTCCCTTCTACCTTGCTAAAGATGGGATCTATTTTTGCCCACTGCATGTGCCAAGCTAGCTGGTGACTAAGCTTCTGAGACTATCCATTCTCTACCTCCCATCTCACTGGGATTCCAAATGTGCACTGGTGCATATGGCTTTAGGTGTATACTAGGGAATTGATCTCTAGTCTTCATGCTTACATGGCAAGTAGTTTATTTATTGACATATCTTCTCAACCTAGAAGGGAAACTCTTAAAGGAAAATACTAAAATAGCTTGCAGAGGAGATAGAAAATGGCTCTTTACACTCATTTTATGGCCTCGGGGTTAACTGCACTCACAGATGCATACTCCTACAGGCATACTTGCATATATATGCAATTATATATATTTGCATACACATATATAATTAAAATTTTAAAAATTTTCAAGATTACTAAGTAGTAACCAACTATTAATACTAAGTCAGTTTGTTTTCATTTAGCAAACATCTTTACACAAATAAGTTTTTCCTTTTTCAAAAAGTTTATTCATAAAACATCATCTTGGTATTGCATATAAACACAAGGCCATGTGAACAGGTAAGCTTCAGAAGATCATTTATTTGTGTGTCTGGGGAAAGAAGGCAACATTAAAATAGCAATACAATTCACCCCACGTCATAGAGTGTCTAAAAGCCTGTGAGTGACAAATGGGCTGCATCCAAAGAAAGGTCCCACCTCAATTTAGGATACCCTAACTGAAGGAAAGAAAGAAAGAAAGAGAGAGAGAGAGAGAAAGAGAGAGAGAGAGAGTGAGAGAGAGAGAGAGAGAGAAAGGAAAAGAGAGAAAGAAAACAAATGAATAGTTAAAATATATATGAAAGACCCACAGAGGAAATCAATTTAATTTGCATGACATATAGTCTAGGCAATGTGAGATAGAGGCTGATGGGGCAGAAGGATGTATCAAGGGTGGAATGCAAAAGCTCTTGACCATCTGAGTAAAGTAGAGAGCTGATATAGTGAGAAAAAAGAGTCAAGGAAAAAAACTCGTCATACTTAAAGAACAGGCAAGTTAAGGACCCTATGACTGGAGGGATGTTAGAGGTGAAAATTCAGAGACAGTAGGTCATTTGGCCTCAAAACAAAAGCAAAAGGCCAACAACAAATCGTAGATGGCAACTGAGGAACTAGAGCCTAGAGCCTCGGGTTCCAAAGGGCCATGTACTCAAGCACGCACTCAAGTGCACACACATGTACACACACACACGTACACACACATGCACACACATGTACACACATGCACACACATGCTCACATATACACACACACATGCACACACATGCACACACGCACACACACATGTACACACACGTACACACATGTGCACGTGTGCGCACACACATATGCACACACACGCACATGCACACAAACACACACATGCACCTACACACATTCATACACGCGCACACATGCACACACATGCACACATACACACATGTGCACACACACATACACACATACATACACAAACACACATGCACACACATGCACACACATACACGTACTCACACACATATACACATACACACACACACACACACACACACACAGAAAGACAGAGACAGAGTCACAGAGAGAGAGAGGGACAGAGAGAGAGAGAGGGGGAAAAACAGAGAGACAGAAACATGCACACATGGAGGATAGGTAGAATAAGAAGATGTGATTTCTAGCTAAAATGCTGCAAAAAAAAAAAAAAGACAATAAATATCTCACCTGGAATATTTCCTAAGTCTTCTGTCTTCCTCAATAGCCAATCTTTAGTGTGCATTAAGATCAATTCTTCATAGGAAACTGTGATTGATTACTCTATTCTTTTTTTATTTCAGATTTTTCATTACTCATTTACTGCTTCATATTTGATTTACAACATACACACTGGGTAAGTTCTTTGGTTTTCTACATTGTATGAGCCATTGTCATGCTGAGTTGTCACAGATGTCAGTTTGTTCACATGAAACTATTTACATTTTTTCAAGGGAAGTGTGGGAGTTGAATCCCCCAGAAGTTGAGGACTCAGTGTTACAGTATGCGGCCTGGGGTGTGCAAGGACAGCAGCTGGTAAGCTTGCTCAACCCCAGACCCTGTGCAGTGAGGCCAAATGTCAAACCTTTACAGAGCTCACTTTCTTGTGCAATTTACCCTGCAAACCTTGATGTGTTCCTCTGCATTATTTATCTTGCATGGTTCTCTAAGAATAGGTGAAATAAGGATTGCAAGGTAGCTCAGTAGGTAAAGCGCTCAGCAAGTACAATTAGAACCATGGTTTTAACTCTAGTACCAATTAAAAAGCTGGTTGTGATGGTGTGTAGTTGGACTTGCAACCCTCGCACAGGAGGAGCAGAGACTGGACAGTCCCTGGAGCTTCCTGGCCAGTGGATAGGGCCCACTCAGTTCCATCTCTCTTAAAATGTTTTCTTAAATAATGGTGACTGGAAATGAAATCCAATTTTGACCTTTGGCTTATCCTACATACATACCTGTATATCCCCTGCTACATGTACATGTGCAGCAACACACACACACACACACACACACACACATACACACAAGAATATATCAAATGATGGTTAGAACTATTTACTATTTGTCCAATTTGAAAAGTATTTAACAGGTGCTATGTAGTCAAAGCTGTAATTAGTAATAAAAACAGAACAAATTAGGTTAGGATATTTTCTTACATCCACAAAAGTCCCCCTACTTACTATTGTTAACTATTTTGCAAAATTTATTTTCACTTTCTATACTCCTAAAATGGTGGAAACAGAAATATTTGACAATTATTTGTATATTGATATACTAATTTTGCTTTTCATATGTTTGTTTGTTTGGTTGGTTGGTTAATTGGTTAGTTTTGAGATCGAGGCTCATGTAGCCCAATCTGATCTTCACCTACCTATGTACTCAAGGATGACCATGATCATCTAATGCTCCTGTCTTTACCTACTACACGCCAGGATCACGGGCATGTACTACCACATGCCTGTGCAATGATACCTTTGTGAAGTCACAAGATGACTTGTGGGACTCAGTTGTCTCCTTCCACTATGCGAGTCTCAAGAATCTTCCTTAGGTCCTGAGGCTTGGAGGCAAGATGCCTCAGCCTCTAACCCTCTCTATGTACAAATGACATTAGATGTTTTATTCCTCTTTTTTATCATAAGCATAGAAGATGGTAGGGTTCTCTAAATGCTATCTATTCCTTATTGAATATATTTGAAAATATTTTATAAGTCTAAATTCACTTTCCATTTAGTTGTCTCTTTTTTGATACTAATTCTTTTAATTCATGGTAGTACTGAATTGGTGTTAACATTCAATTGTATTATTCAGAAGCAGGTCAATAATTTGAATGCTATATGATTTGCATTCTTTATGTAGTTAGTACACATTTTGATGAATGTGTTTTGTGGAGAATTGTGTAGACTCCCCAGTGCTGGATGCTTTTCTCAGCTGAAACTGTTATGGAGTTAGATTGCTAGAGCAATCTCCATAATTCCGGCCTTATTCAAGTTCCTTACTAATAATGTTGGGTGTTTGACATCTTTCTTTGGGTACTGTCAGTTTTACATCATGGAATTGGGCTATGTTTTCAAGAGTAAGGGAATTTAAAAATGACAATTATATCTAAAATATGAAACTGATTTGGTGATAATTTAATAAACACGTATTTATCTTATTTACAGTCCTAAGTATAACCTTGGAAATGTCTTTTAATTGGGTATATAAACATCTAGATGTTTTAAAAATTAAAATTGATAGTTTAACATTAGCCAGATGGGCTTGAAGTATGTTCTTATTTTCTGTGATCTTCAATGTCTCTTCATTAATTAAATAAAAACATCTGTACCATCATATCATGATAAAAATTTTAAATCATACTTCATTTGACATAGACCACACAACATTGTTGTTTTTAAAAATAATTCATTATAAATTTAATACATTTATAAATTTAAGTAATCATTTCTAATGCTACTAGCTTTAAAAGGGGGCACTAACAGTTTAACAAATAGGCTACAGAAAAGTGAACGGTTACTGGATTCTAGTTGGAAATAAATCATGAAATCTTGAAGTAAAATATCATTGAGAAGGGGTCTACATCAATGTCAGATCAGGTGACCTTAGCCATGTCATTATCCATGGTAGTAGTTCATGTTTGCCATTGCTAAAATGAATTCATTTAACTTTGTTTTTAATCATTCTTTATTAACAATACTGTGTCATTGCAACTTTACATTAAAGGTATGATTTAAAAGTTTTATATTTGTAAGCAAGAAGAAAATGAAGAAGGAGCAATAAGGTAGGCTGGAAGAAAAATCTGAGAGCCACATCATTTTCAACGTCACGGTGTGGCTGGCACTCAGCAATACTTGAGTATCTGTGTAGAACAGTGCCATGATACATAATCAACATCCCTGACAGACTCTTATAGTGATTCGGTGGATGTATTTATTCCCTAAAATGGAAACTGAGAGTTAAAAGGTAATGTTTGAAGCACCTGCTTAAAATGGAGAAGACCTCTTTAATTTTCCATATATTTGGATAGTTTTATGAACTTATTTGAGATTTAGAGTGAGCAAATGAAGGCTTATCTTTAAAACAATGAAAAATGCATATGTGAATATGATAGTCCCTAAACTGTATTTCACATCGATAAAAATAAATCATCGATAATACTTTGCATTCAGTCTCTTTTCTTTTTTTTTTTTCCTTTTTTTTT
>NW_022196891.1:20005731-20011299 GCF_008632895.1 Mastomys coucha | reverse complement strand
GTAAGATACTGTCAGAGCCTCTCAGGAGATAGCAATATTTAGGCTGGCTTACCCTTCCTTCAGTCTCAGTCTCTTTTCTACATTAAACAGCAGACTAGTTTAATAAATAATTATGTCCGGGCGGTGGTGGCACATGCCTTTAATCCTAGCACTTGGGAGGCAGAGGCAGGTGGATTTCTGAGTTCGAGGCCAGCCTGGTTTACAGAGTGAGTTCCAGGACAGTCAAAGCTATACAGAGAAACCCTGTCTCGAACCTCCCCAAAATAAATAAATGAATAAATATGAAGAAAATAAGCCAGTGATTTAAAATAAAATGGAAGTCAGTTGTCTAGATACCAGTGTATTGTCAGGATATTTGCATTTACCCTGCAGATACCTAAAGAGATATAGAAACAATATCTTCAATCCTCAGTTGTAAGTATTTGAGTAGAGCAACAGGAACCAGAAGCACTTAGTGGGGAACAGATAGTGGGAGTAGGCAGTGGCCAGCCACCTAAATCTCAATGCTTTCTGTTGGCAGTGCTAACAGTGGGGCTAGGCCACTTGTTTCACCCAAAGTCAGAGCTAATGAAGTTCTAACATCTAGAAGCAAGATAATGTCATGTTTCTTAAAAATCCTTAAGAACTCTCTAAAATGGCTGATTTCAGTGAATTTCATTTTCTGAGCTTTGAAGAAACATGTATATCTCCACTAAATATACTTTGGTATTGCCAGTGAAGCACTGTCAATTGCTTAGTTCATAATTCTTAACATTTAATTATTCTACATATATCTTCAAGACAGCTATTAAAAACAGTTATTTCCAGGGTCGTGGTGCCCAGATATGTATGAAGGAAAAACACCCATACACATAAAATAAACATTAAAAGCTTCAAAAATTATAAAACAAAATAAATATATAAATAAAGATTATAAATTCTCTTTAAAGTCTTTTTGAATGAAACTTGGATCTACTGACCAGAATACAATGTATTCTCAATATGGATTTACTTTTATTTTCTATTTGGCTTATCTTTCTTTTCTTTTTTAAAAGATGTCCTTTGTATTAATTTGGTTATGTATGTCTGTGTGGACACAATCATGCACATATGAGTGGAGGTGCCTGCCAAGGCCAGAGGATGCTGGAGTTACAGGCAGCCCTGAGTCTCCCAACACAGCAGCTAGGAACTGAATTCAGAGTGTTTCAGAAAGTAGTGCTCGCTCTTAATCCCTGATCTGTCTCTCCAGCCCTTACACTTTTATTTTTCTACCTGTCTTATTTCCTCATCACCAATGTAGAGCTAATTGTAGGGCCCTCCCAATCATTTCTGTTATTCAATCACTCATACAGATATAAGAGACTCCAAATAATATCTGCAATAACTAATTTAGTTATTAAAATTTGTTGCTTTCACATTATCAAAGGATTATTTTACCATTTTTTTTTAAGTTATGTGAAATTTTAGTTCCAGTAGCTTTGTGGAAAGTTAACCTCAGTTCTTTGAAAAATGCATTTGTAAAACACCAAAGTCTTTTATAAAAATATTTGAATAGAAATCAGTATTTATCAAGGTTACCCTTTTGTACATGTAAACATGAATTCAAATAAAGTCAAAGGCATGTACACACGAACACCTAATGGTGCATTTTTTATGAGAGGCTTTGTCAATATTTGAGGTTATCAGCAAACTCAGCAATAGGATTTGCTTGACAGATGAGTCAGTGTAATACTTTAATTGGTTATGGATTCAATAAATTAAAAAGTTCTGGATTGTATACTTACTTGAGGATAATTAATTTCTCATCCTTGGTTACGCAGAAGACAAGAAGAGAGGGAGTTACATGATGTGTGTGATAAACAGGGTTTAGGCTAGAGCTTCATTGATTTTCCAGGGTTTTCAGTTGCATTACAGTGAGAGAGGAAATTTGGAATGTAGCAAAAGAATATGAAAATACCTTGGAAGCAGAAAAGGCATTCAATTTCTGGAGAGTATAATGAACACATATACCACTTTAGCTTCAGTAAGTGTTTTTTATTAAAAGAAATTGTAAGGAAGAAGATCCTGGAGAGGACAGAAGAAGCAACACCATCCTGCCTTCCCACTTAGCAGCCATTACATTAGTAAACATGCAATTATTCAGATCTCCAAAGTATGAAATTTTGAACATCCATAGAATGCTTAGGTATAAATCCGTTGTTAATTTCAATTGATTTCTGCTTTTAGCTGGCCTGAATATTTCTTCCTTTTGGGTGGCAGGCAGGAGTATAAGTGATCTTGGAGCATGCCTGGAGCATGTGAGAGCCATGGTGAACCATAGCACCTGAAACCCATCTAATGTAGTTTTATTCTTAGTGCTAAACATTAGATGGATTTCAGGTGCTATTGCTAACGATGGCTCTCACATTCTTAGTGCTAAATGCCACTCCAGGTTTGGAGTTGTACATACCAGGATAGGCAGCCACCATTCCAAGCTCTTCACCATCACTCTTGCAAGTCATCTGCACTGCCAAGTTAAACTTCTGGAGGATTAAAGAACACTCAACTTTTAAACATTGGGCTATTAGGTTTTGAGGAGGGCCATCTACACAAGCTGGTTGTAGAAGACAGAGCTATTAAGAGGTCATAGTATAGAACACTAATCCAAAAGATTTGGGTCATTGCCTTAAGTGGTGGATTGGGTGAGAATGGCCCCCAAAGGCTTGCAAATCTGAATACTTGAGCCTAGTTGATGGGTCTGTTTGAGTACAGTAGGAGGTGTGGTCTGTTGGAGGAAGGATGTTACTCAGGTTTGCTTTGATCTCTCAAAATCCCACGTGTGGTGAATAAGAATGGCCCCTGATAGGGTTATATATCTGAATACCTAGTCACCAAAGAGAGGCACTACTTGAGAAGAAATCAAACTTATCACTGGACAACTGCTCCAAATACTAAGTTGTGACCTGCTTTTACTCTTCAGACAAGTGGTTTTGTACCTCAGTTCAAGTGTCCTTTTTCAACTTTCTTCATCTTAGTCAAATCCACTAAAATCAAGTAGTTTATGCATCTATTTTAAGTTTATTGAGGCTAAATAATTTTCTCTATTGCATAGCTTCCTTTGTTGATGTTATATAATAAAATACTATGACCAAAAACAACTTAAAGGCGAAAGTGTTTAGTTTAGCATGTGATTCAAGAAAGATAGAGTTTATAATGGTGAAGAAGGTAAAACAGGAGCAGGAAGCATAGAGATCACATTTTGTCTACATATGGGAAGCTTTCAGAGAAAACAGGAAGTGTGACACAACTATCAACTCTTGAGTCCCATCCTCCAATAACATTCTTCCTCCAGCATGGTTCCAGATCTAAAGATTCCATAACTTCATGAAATAACATCTCCAAGTGGGAAATATATACTCAAATTATAGGAGCCAGTGAGGGACATATATCATTCAGTCTCACTACCTATCTTGTATTTTAATTCCTTTCCATTTAACTCTGATTTTACATGTATTTTCCATTTAACTCTGATTTTGCATATATTATCCATTTTTAGTTGCTAGTTTGGGGTTTAGTTTTCTCAATGGTATTTTAGGTAGAAAAGCTGGATGGTTGATCTGAGATTACTTTCATCTTCTTTTTTTATGTATAGTTTATTTGTTTACATTTCAAATGTTATCCCCTTTTCAGACCCTCTGAAAGTCATCTACACTTCCAAGTTAAACTTCTGGAGGATTAAAGAACACTAGACTTTTAAACATTGGGCTATTAGGTTTTGAGAAGGGCCATCTACACAGGCTTGTTGTAGAAGACAGAGCTATTAAGAGGTCATAGTATAGAACACTAATCCAAAAGATTTGGGTCATTGCCTTAAGTGGTGGATTGCAACCCCCCTATCCCATACTCCCTTATCCTGCTTCCATGAGGGTGCTCCCCCACTCACCCACCCACTCCCTCCTCATTGCCCTAGCATTCCTCTACACTGCAGCATCATGTCTTCACAGGACCAAGGGCCTCCCCTCCCATGGATGACACATAAGGCCCCTTCAGCTCCTTCAGTCCTTCCCCTAACTCCTCCATTGGGGTCTCTGTGCTCAGTCCAATGTTTGGCTGTCAGCATCTGCATATGTATTGGTCAGGATCTGGCAGAGCCTCTCAGGAGACAGCTATTTCAGGCTCCTGTCAACAAGCACTTCTTGTCATCAGCAACTGTGTCTGGGTTTGGTGTCTGCATGTGGGATGGATCCCTAGGTGGGTCAGTCTCTTCAGTCTCTGTTTTACTCTTTGTCCCTGTATTTCCTGTAGAAAGGCGATTCTGTGTTAAAATTTTGGAGATGGGTGGTTGAACCCATCCCTCAACAGGGGGTAGGGGGTGGCAGGCCTAACCTCTGTATATGGTCTTGACAGGTTATCCCTCCCCTTTGTGGGAAATTTCAGCTAATGACATCCTCATGGGGTCCTGGGAGGCTCTTGCTTTCCTGGCATGTGGGACTTTCTGGTTGCTATCCCCAGTTCCCCACGCCCCCATTGCTACACACCTCTGTACATCTCATCCATCTCCTCCCATACCTGATTTAGCCACTCTTTTCCCCCTCTCCCTCCTCTCTTCATCCCAAGTCCTTCCTACTCTCTATTTCCCTTCATTATATCGTTCACCCTTCTTTATTTTATTTTATTTTTATTAGATATTTTTTTTATTTACATTTCTCCCCTTTCCTGGTTTTGCCTCAAAAACAAACAAACAAACAAACAAACAAACAAACAAAACCCAACAACTCTATTCCCTCCCCCTCCCCCTGCTCACCAACCCACTCTCTCCTGATTCCTGGCCCTGGCATTACCCTACACTAGGGCATAGAGCCTTCACAGGACCAAAGGCCTCTCCTCCCATTGATGACTGTCAAGGCCATCCCCTGCTACATATGCAGGTGGAGCCATGTGGGAGCCTGATATAGCTGTCTCCTAAGAGACTCTGCCATTGCCCATCTAATACAGAAGTGGAGGCTTACAGCTATCCATTGGACTGAGCACAGGGTTCCCAATGAAGGAGCTAGAGAAAGGACCCAAGGAGTTGAAGGGTTTTGCAGCCCCATAAGAGGAACAACAATATGAACTAACCAGTACCCCCATAGCTCCCAGGGACTAAACCACCAACCAAAGAATACACATTGTTCCCACTTCTAAGTAGGATTTAAGCATCTACTCTTTGGTCTTCCTTCCTCTTAAGCATCATATGGTCTGTGAGTTGTATTGTATTTCAAGCTCTTTGCCTAATATCCATTAGCAGTGATTACATACCATGTGTGTTCTTTTGTGACTGAGTTACTTCACTCAGGTTGATATTTTCTAGATTCATCCATTAGCTTACAAATTTCGTGAAGTAATTGTTTTTAATAGCTGGATCTCCTAATGAGAAACTTAATAAAGAGCAGGGCTTAGTGGCACACAGCTATAATTTCAGCTTTTAAAGAATAAAACAGAAGGACCAAGGTCAACCTGAGCTACATTCTGACACACTTGCAACAGAGGTTTGTTCTTGTTGGTTTTGTTTGTTTGTTTGTTTGTTTGTTTGAAGGGGAAACTGGGAAAGGAGAAATTTACATGTAAATA